>NW_023242715.1:0-1478 GCF_002007445.2 Ailuropoda melanoleuca
CTTCTTCCTCTCTCACTCCCCCTGCTTGTGTTCCCTCTCTCGCTGGCTGTCTCTCTCTCTCTCTGTCAAATGAATAATAAAATCTTAAAAAAAAAAACAAAACACAACTTTAAAAAAAAAAAGGAAAAGCGTAAGCAGAAATTGCTCGATTGGGCTCCCAGAAATCGCTTTAAAGATGCATGGGATCAGCAGGATACCCGCCCCCACCCTGCTGCCACACGTTATTTACCTTTCCTACTTCTTTTTCCCTGGATTAGAGATCTCATCCCTGGAAAGTGGAATGGTCAGGATTAGACCATAAAAATTAAAGTCACATGCCAAAGATAGCAAAATAAGAAAATGAAAGACCTGGATTCTAAGAACTTAATCAGCTGTACTAAAACTGAATTTTCTACATCAGTCTTCTTTTTGTGTGAGATAAATAAATCTATTACTGATTTAAGTTGATGATTTAAATTTTATTTTGTTTTCATTAGAATGAAATCTTACTGGTTATAATTTATTCTTTTGTGGCATTCTTCCCAAATTCCATAGGTGTGTGTACTTGTGTTCATATATGTGCATGTTTACATCAATATATGTTATTACTAAAAAAGTTATAAAAATAAAAAGGTTTTTGCATTTGTAATATTTTTGTGATAACTTTCTAAAAAAGAAAGTCAGAAGTAAAATTACACATAAAGTCATAAAAAAGAAATATGTCCATTCAAATTAAAGTTACCTGTAAATCCAACACCCCTGAATGTTTTCCTTGTGCTCACTTCTGTGGGCTTTGAGCTACTTCCTCTGAAATCCTAGTGCTAAAATGGACTCTGAAGCACTGCCCTGAACAAAGGTAATTGTTTTATAAGCATGGCCTACATTTCCAACTTTTGAGTTCAGTCCCCACAGGACATACAGAGGTGTGAATTGAGTTCAACAAAATTTAGTAAATGATTTTATTTTCGTTTCATCTGCACTTGTATATAGAACTAAACTTAGAGTCTCATAGTCACTTGCATTTATTCAGATCATTTAGTAAGTAAAGTCTAGAAAGTACACTTTATGATTCAGCTGTAGCAATTACTAAGGCAATTGGCTTTTGAATCTTTAGGTAGCATTCTGCGTTTGAACGCAAACAGCATTCTGAAATAAAGTTCCTTATATTACAAGGTATTTTAAGATCCTCAAGTATTACTATTTCTTGAAGAACTTCTTTATTTCTTATAAACTCAAAAAGAACACTTTACCACATTACATTTTACTAGTTCCAATGTCACTCTTTCTTTGTGGGGGGTCCTTCTACTGGAGAACTGGGATCTGGCTCCAGAAGGAAATTTCTTAAACTCTATACCCTAACAGTTCTGTCTTGTGAAAATTGCTTTCTACTTTCCACAGAAATTCGCACATTTTACCATGGCTATATTTCACAGGGTCTGTGCTCTACTTTTTCAGTGATTCAATAAAAACAGTTTCAGTGCTTTAGAGAAATATTGAAC
>NW_023242716.1:0-1478 GCF_002007445.2 Ailuropoda melanoleuca
AAAAAAAAATTAACTTTAGGTACACTAAATGATGATAGAATGTACATTATGGAAAAAAAAGAAAAGCTTAAGGATCTTAGAAAAGCTTTGTTGTTCAGTATACTGAACAATAAACACTTCAGGTAAAGCGGTTTAAGAAAATATGAAGTATTTGGTATTTTTTGAAAACATCTGTGTTTAGAGGAAAAGAAAAAAGATAACATATTTTATAAAACATTTGAATTTAAAGAAACAGATTAATTTATTAATTTTTACATCCAAAATTAGATTTTGCAATGCACACTCTTTTTTCCTAAGAATGGGAAAAAGCGTTAAGAAATAAAATATAGGAAATCTAATTTACTGGGAAGTTCTTGATAATAAGGACAAAATTCACTCATTACTAGGATTTCCTGTAAGAAACCTGTAGAAAGCCCTCTGGAAGCTATGTGGTCTTGTCATCTTCTGGTTCTTGCTATGCCTTGGCATTTCTTATTTCTCTTTCAGCTAATATTCTCTGGTATCACTTTCTCAGTAGTAACTGACCTCTGTTTTTGTAAGTGTTTGCCATGTTCATAACAAAATTGCTTTACACAAATCATTTTTGATCCAATACCTGACATGGCTACATTTTGTGGCTGTGGTGCCATGACAGCCCTGAGTGGAAGCGCGTAGCCAGAGGGGTCGCACATTCACCCGCACCGCAGATGGCGGCAGGCTTCGGCAGTGGTCGCAACAATTTTTGTCATGAATGATCGTTGGAAAAAAATCCTCATGATATAATGTGGCTTGGGGTGCTTAGCGGCTAAAAAGTCTCCTGCCTGAATACTTCCATGCAGCTTCCTGGTTTCTAGAAGCTCCTAGAAGCTAGAGAGCCCTGTAGAAAGAGACTGAACTTAGATAAATTAGATGAATTGGATAAGCCTCGATTTGAATTTATGTTCAGCCTTTTACAATCTGAGCAATGCTAGGCAAGCTCGATCACTTTTCTGAGCTCCTATTTCCTTTTTCTTACAGTGGAAGGAATACCTCATAGTTTCCTGGCCTTAGCATTACTGGCATTTGAGGCTAGATAATTCTTTGTGATGGGGGCTGTCCAATGCCCTATGTACAATGTTCAGCAGTATCCTTAGCCTCTCCCCACCAGACCAGTATCTCTAGTTGTGACAACCGAAAATGTCTCCAGCCATTGCCCATTGTACCCTGCGGGAGAGATTACCCTGATTGACAGCTGCTGCCTTACAAGATGTGAGGATTAAATATAATATTTGTGAAATGCTTAATATATGGAAATAACTAATTAATAACTGGCAGCCTCTTGGGTATCATTTTCAGCTCTGATTTGAATTAATATTTTGGATACTGAGGATGAAACCACACAGACAAATGAGACAGGAGCCTGGAGCCTGGTGATCGTAGGAAGGAATTTAAGGGGTCACCGAGGTGAAGTCAGGCATGTACACAATCTGTACAATACACGTTGGGCTGCACAGATTACA
>NW_023242717.1:0-1478 GCF_002007445.2 Ailuropoda melanoleuca
AAAAAAAATAACAGTGAAACAAAATATCTGCAGTACATGTAACTGAAAATGGTAAGTATCCATTCTTTCTACATTAGAAAGATAACATTTTAGAACTCTCTAGAAATAAAAAATAAAAAGTATAATCCTAAAGCAAATTGGACACAGCCTAAGAGCAGCTCACAGAAAAGGAGACAAAAAAGCCTTTTAAACATATAAAACAATGGTCATTCTCATTAGTGACCAATAAAACCGAATTTTAACTACAGCATGATACTACATTATACCAATCAAACTGGCAAACACTAAAAAGAATCACAGCATTAAATCTTTTGTTAGGATATAAAGCAAAGGGAGTACTCCACCAGTGGGTATATAAATTGGTTGCCACTTTGGAGAGCAAGTAGGCAAAATGTTTGTAAACTGTAAAACAAACTTTTTGAAAGGATCTAGCACTTCTCATTTATCACCTAGAATCATTAGTTATGTTCTGATGTAAATAGGTCTTACCTCTCTAAGCAGATAGGGCAGAAACCTCATCTTAAAATACTTTGGTAATCTCACAACAGCTTGCTCAGTGCCTTCCATATAAAATATTTCCAATAAATACTGGTTGACTGATTAAACCTCCAAAAGAGCATTTATGCTTAGGAAAGGAACAAATAGAAATCAAAAGATAGAAAAATTAAAATTAAAAGGTAGAAAAATAATGCCTATAAACTATTCTCCTTGAATGATTTTTAATGTGATTTAGGTGAGCTTACTGGTTACCAAATGAAAATATCCCATGACTACTTTTGCTTGGATCTTAATAGAAGATTTTTGTTTGCTTTAGGATAATGGTTATTTTTTAAAAAACCAGAAACACATGGAGTTCACACGAAGACCTTATTTGATTTCTAACATACTTAAAGCATAACAAGGTAAACTACAAACCAGAGGATCTCCCTTTAATTTTTAAAACCTTGCAAAATATCTTAAAATTTCCAAGACATCTAAAAATATATATTATGGAACAGACTTAGTTCAATAAAACTAACAAAGTCATAGAGTAACATGATATAAACTTCTGAAGTAGACATTTAAAAATATGAAGAAGATGACATTTACTACTTTAATATTAACAGTAATGTCTCTAATGTTGATGAAATGTAAATAAGGAGTTCAGGTGAAATTTAAAGCTGACTGGTACTTTCACTACCTTAAAATAAATTCAAAGAAGTCCCAAGACTTAAACTAAGACTCTTCAGAGAAAATCTAAAGACATCAAATAAACACTAATGGATTCTATTTTGAATCCTTTAAAAATGATAAATGCAAGAATACCCAGACAATATAAACATCCCTGTTATAACTGTTACACAGAACACACAGGCATATGGATACACTGAAGACGGTAAGGACTCCAGCGGTGCTGTTATCATGTTTGTCTTCCAAGACAGCAGCAGAACAGATGGTAGGATTAACAGAGGATATGTCTAAAAGTATTCAGGAAAGAG
>NW_023242718.1:0-890 GCF_002007445.2 Ailuropoda melanoleuca
GACTGGTATCCAAGATCTACAAAGAACTTCTCAAACTCAATACATGAGAAACAAATAAACATATCAAAAAATGGGCAGAGGGAGGGGGTTAAGATGGCGGAGGAGTAGGGGACCCCTTTTTCAGCTGGTCCCCTGAGTTGAGCTGGATAGGTACCAGACCAGCAGGAATATCCACGGAATCAGCCTGAGACGCAGGAAGATACATCTGGATCTCTACAAATGAACATCTCCAGCGCTGAGTATCGAGGTACGAAGCGGGGAGCCGTGAAACCGCGCACAGATATCGGAAGCTAAACAGAAGGGGGAGGGAGCCGCCGTGTCAGGGCGCCGGGAAGCGGTAGCCACCTACAAGGGGGAGCGGACAGACCGCGGACCCGCACGCTTGAGACAGCAGGCTGAGAAGGGAGCTCCGGGAGCGCACGCGGGACGGCTGGCGGTTGGCGGGCCACCTGCACGAGGGAACAGGCAGACTCGTGGACGGCACCCGCAACACAGCAGACTTAGAATGCGAGCTCCAGGAGCGTGCGCGCAGGGCAACTGACAGGACACCTGCACCGGGGAGCAGGCGGACCATGGACCCGCAATCTGGAAATGGCAGACTGAGTCCGTGAGCCGGGAGCGTGCACCACCAAGCATCTCACGGAGCTCCGGAGCTCCGGTGTGCTCACTGGATCGAGGCTGAGACCGGGAGCTCCGGGAGCGTCCGCGGGGCGGCTGGCGGCTGGAGGGCCACCTGCACGGGGGAGCAGGCGGACTCGCGGTCAGCACCCGTGAGACACCAGACTGAGACGGGGAGCTCNTGGAGCTCCGGGAGCCCGTGCAGGGCGGCTGGCGGCTGGCAGCTGGCGGGGTTGGAAACACAAAGGACAGAGACGTGCCGGCCCTGGAAG
>NW_023242719.1:0-1478 GCF_002007445.2 Ailuropoda melanoleuca
CCCCCCCCTTAAAAAACCTTTATATATTAAGCCGTAGTGGACATACAAAGAAAGATTTAACACGTAAATAAAAGATTTCTCTAGTGGTTAACATACTTCTTAGGAGAAAGTCATGTTTGAAAGATGAGCTAGACATTTTAGGCTAATGCAGTGCCTTTTTTTTTTTTTTTGGTATTATTAAATGTTCTTCTTCCTTAAATCTTCTATTTCCTTTCTTTTTTAATAAGATTTTATTTATTTATTTATTTATTTATTTATTTATTTATTTATTTGAGAGAAAGAGCAAGCATGGATGGGGGTGGGGGGAGAGGCAGAGGGAGAAGCAGACTCCCTACTGAGCAGGGAACCCAATGTGGGGCTTGATCCCAGGACTCTGAGATTATGACCTGAGCCAGAGGCAGGTGATTAACCAACTGAGCCATCCAAGTGCCCCTCTTCTACTTCTATTCAGAGTGATTTGCACATTGGGCAATTCGCCTTAATACAACCCTGACCAAAAGAAAAAAAAAAGGAAAAAAGGAGAAAATAATTGAACTACAGTGTGAAATTGTTTGAAAGGGTCAACAAATATAGTGGGGGATCTGTTTCGATTCCAAAAGGGAATTAGGAATTATTTGCTGCATTTTGATTTCACTAAAGAAGAAGTTTAATGTTAAAGGCATTTCTTTTCCATGATAATAATTAAAAGAGGGAATAGACTATCAGGAGGCATGATTGAAGTAGGCAATAATGTGTAAATTATAAGAAGAGTACACAAAGTGTACTGGATAACCTGAATAGACCAATGGGTAGTCAGCACTTCTTGGCCAGTGTCAGGAGGAATGAAATATCTGGGAAGCAATTTTCATCTTATATTTGTGTGCACTATAGAAATTTAGGAGCATTACTTCCCAGACAGAGCTGAGAAATGAATATGGACCAACACATACTAAAGCTTAATCTTTGCTATTATTTGGAAAAGAATTCTTAGTAGATATACAGTTGTTTGGACTGCTTCCATAATATGCCTCACAGCATCTCAGACCTGCCAAAATGAAATGATATGCACATCATATTTACTTAAAAATAATGTCATGTGAATTATAAGACAAGTCCCAAAGAATTACCTGGAAATCTTTTCAAAAAGATACAGAACTTCCTAGAAGTCCGCAAAGCTTTTAGTGAGCGTCTGGAATGTCAAGAAAATGACAAAATATTTCAAATATGACAACATGCATAGTATCCCAAAAAGTAATATTAAAACACAACCTTCAGGGCATTTTACTGCTCTCTATTGCTACCAACATCTTTGCCAGGGCTGCTGGATTATACTGCTGCCCCAGTGAATTCTTACAAAGACAAGCAGTCTTTGGGATAAAATGGAAGAAATTGTATCCACCACATGTGTACTTAAACATTTTTTTTGATCCTTTATCATAGGATTTCCCCCAAAGTGTTCCATAAGTCATTCATCAAAGAGAATATTGTATGTGTTGATT
>NW_023242720.1:0-1478 GCF_002007445.2 Ailuropoda melanoleuca
AGTTCCCACGCCAGTCCTCAGTGTGCTGGACCCACGGTGGCACTCAGCCAGATTCCTGGCGCCCTCAGTGTGAGAGCAGGCTAGAAACAGGCATTGTGTAGTGTGGGAGACAGGAGGTAAACACTCTCCTCTCACCTCTGTCCCCTCCTTCTTTCTCTGTCTCCTCCCCTCTGTGTGTATCTCTCTGTCTGTCTCTCTTTCTGTTTCTTTGTCTCTCCCTCCTTCCTTCTCTCTCTGTAGTTTCTCTTTTTAAATGTGTGTGACAAAATATATATAACAAGAATTTACCATCTTACCCATTTCTGAATGTACACTTCCGTAGTGTTAAATGCTTTCACGTTGTTGTGCAACTCATCTCCTGAACACTTTTCATCTTGCAAAATGAACTCTGTGCCCGTTGAAAAGCAACCCCCCCTTCCCCCCGCCAGCCCCTGACACTCATCATTCTACCTTCTGTCTCCATGAGTTTGTCTGCTCTTGGTTCTTCAAGTAAGTGGATTCGCACAGTATTGGTCCCTTGTGATTGGCTGATTTCACTGAGCATAATGTCCTCGAGGTTCATCTGTGTCGTAGCAGGTGTCGGAATCTCCTTCCTTTTTACAGTGGAATCGTAGTCTTCTGTGGGAGGAACCCGTTTTGTTGATCCATCTGTCAATGGGCATTGGGTTGTTTTCACGTGTGGGCTCCTGAGACTAGCCCTCCTGTGCACGTGGGGGTAGCCACTGGCTGCTGACCATGGCTAGCTTTGTGCAAAATGAATCCCAGGACTAGGATAGACTTCTGGAATAGAATGAATTGCTTCAGGGATCCTGCGATTGGAGAGAGAGAGCTGTTGGGGAAAAAGGCAGATCCCCAGAACAAACAGGTGGAGGCAGGAGGCATAGATCAGTTGTGAAAAGATGTTTGGGACACCGTCAGGGCAGTGGCTGAGGCTCCCAGAGGTAGAGGGCACAATGCTGGCCTCCCAGGAGAGCAGATCTCACATGCCGCTACACGATACACGTTCCTTTGGGTTGTGTTCACTCTGACCCCCTCAGATAGGGGCTCCATAACCTGGCAGCCTTCGGTCTGGAGGTGTTAAGACCAAGGGCAGCCTCTTTGTGATTACTTCCACCTTCTGTACAGATATCATTTCCTATGGGTGCCGTGAGGCGAACGACTGGAGGCTTCACGGGAGGTGTTCGGTCTCAGTCGGGGCCAAGCTTGTCTTCAATATGCGTGGAAGGCGTCACTGCCAATTTTCTTTTATTTTGCTTAGAAAACTCTCCCAGTCTTCCCCAAGCAAAACGAAGTCCAAGTTAAAGTACTGAATATAGGAAATAGTAGCATGACTGTATCTTTTCCTGGATCGGTGGTGACACTTCCCCAAATGACTCAAGTAAGTAGAAGGAAATGCAACTTTCCTTTTTCTCTTCTGACCTGAGTTATAATAGGCTTGGGAGAAACTGATCTTCTCAATCCTTATATAATTCCTACAA
>NW_023242721.1:0-1478 GCF_002007445.2 Ailuropoda melanoleuca
TATGAATGAGATGTAAGATCTTATGGAGTATCTTGTCCATCTTTTACTTCTCACTAATCCTAGCACCATGCCAAATATACAATAGAATTTAAGGAAATTTTTGTTGAATGGAACTTAATCATTCAGAAATATGAATTATCTTAATGAAAAGGATTTTACGGAGATTATTTGTAATAAAGTAAAGAAAAGGAACTAAGAGAGAATAGGCACCAAAATGTGAACTTACTCCTGAAGTGGTTTTCTTTTAAAACTTTTATGGATATAATGTGTTTAATTTAACTAACTTTAGTTTGGGTAGAAGAAAGAGGTTTCTATGCTCTTTTGAAGCTTGGATTTCTACTTACTAGAGTGCCAGAGCTGCTGTCAGTCAATAGCACATGCAAAATTTATCCAATATATTATTTGACATAAAGGTTACTCTGTCATTACTAACTAACTTGAGTCTGCCAGAGAATTTTTTATGGAAGTGTGTGCCTGCCAAAAAAGAAGTGTCTCTTGATTGATTGCCACAGCTGACCTAAAAACTCAAGGATCACTGTGTAATAACCCCGTTATCATATATTAACCACAGAACCCAAGTCCAAATCGCAGTAAGGGTCTTGTTCAAACCCACAAAACTTCGGAAAGCCAGAGCCTGGGAGGATTTTTATCCTTTCTGTAGCCTATGACATCCCACAGCCTCTATGTGAGATTGGGTGTCTGATTTGCAATCCCCGAGAACAGATACACTGAAAAACCTTTTGAATTAAAGGTTGTTCCATAATCCCAATATTTCCTTCTTTTCCTCTGGTTTCTCCTTTTTAAAAAATCCATTTTATCTTAAAAATGTGAGGCATAATCATAATATTTTAAGCCATAAAATGCTTATACATATAAATTACTGGGAATGTAAGCCAGACCAACAATATGTCATGAAAGTGGTTTATATAATTTCATTTCCTCTTTTATTTTGGTAAATGCCAGTTGAAAAGGGGGGAGGGAAGAGTGGGAGTGAAAATCTCCATGCTTTTGAAGTACACAAGAGCCTATAAGATTGACTATAATGGCGTCTCAAGCCTATATGGTCTGTCATGTATTATTCTAATTTTCTTCATGTTCTAAAGTACAAGCTGGACTGAAAGTACCTAGGAAGACTCAGAAGGGTTTCAATCAGTAGGACCTCAGATCTGGTCCTTGTATGTTTGGCAGAGAAGGGTCTGGTAACTGGGTCCTCAGTCATTGGTGGGTTTGAGTTATTAATATATTTATATTTTATATACTATAATAAATATTATATAGTATAACTTATATTTACTAAGCGTGTTATATAAATTATTCTATTTTATTAATTAAATAATTATAGCGTATAATAATTATATATATATCTGATGACTAAGCTGACTTCTGAGTCTATGTTCTATTTAGGAATAAAGTGCAAGGACTGTATATTTGTGATGGCCTAATAATTGTCAGGTAGAAAGCTAGATACACAATTGTAT
>NW_023242722.1:0-1478 GCF_002007445.2 Ailuropoda melanoleuca
TCCCATACCCACAGTCAGCTTCCTTATAAAGCGTGTCGCAGTTTACTCGAATTGTGTACATACGTATTCGTAAATCTTTGGTTGGTGTGATATCACAATTCGGACGCCATTAGGGACTGGAGATGAGCCACAATCAACTCCAAGGGCCATGATTTCTTCGTCCGGGAAAATATTCTTCGATCGTGACTCTGACCCATCCAACTTTATTAAAAATTTCTGTACAAAACCAAACGGCTTTCTCTTCAATGTTAAAGTTGTAACAGAATTATAATGGTCTTCACAGTAAGTTAAGACGATCTTGGCACCAAAAACCTCCCAAAACTTTCCTTTAATTGTATCAATTGTATTAATAGGAACTCATCTTAAAAAATAAGTGAACTGATTTACTGCTTTCAGGATCTGATGTCGCTGGCGTAAAGCTTGCATTATTTAACTATTTGTAACACTCTCCTGATAAATCCCAGTGTGTTACCAGCTGTTGCTCTACTTTCAGATGTACGTGATTGACAAGGAGTGAAATGAGCTTAGAAAGAGTCAACTGATCAGAAAGGACAGACGTGCGCCTCGGAGTGAGACGGCACTTTGCTTTTGCAGCTGCACAGAAGCAGTTTCCACCGTTGAGGGCACACTGCTTAACATCACGACCAGCGTTTGAAGGAGACGCTGAAGCTCCGTCAGGAGCACACGGAGAGTGGTATCAAAATCCTGTTCAAGATGCATTTCACCATAAAATGTCTGGAGAAGTAGAAATGCAGGTCTTGATTTTCTTTCAATAGGTGCTTTATTTTTGAATGCCCCCACAGTGAAAGTTCTTGCAAAATAAATGTCTTCAACCAATATAATAAATTATAGATTTATACCGTACAGCAAAATACAAACTGTCAAGAGCATTCAGACTGCCGTCTACACACTCTACGGCAGGGCTACCCCACCTTCGCTCCCCGCACACATCTCGCATCCCCCTCATCGGTCATCTTCACAGTTAATCAGTGTCTCAGCTACAGCCCTAGACAAGAGCACAGTGGAAGCTGGAAGTGCAAGGTGGAAAGTTCTGGAATCCACCTGACTCATTTTAATGCAACTATTAATAATAGGTCACATAACAGTGAAACATCTGGCACGAAATGAGAAGCAGGACAGGGGTATGAGACACACTTTGGCAAACTGGGACATGTGGTCATCCCACGAAAGGATGTTCCAGATGGTCCTATGTAATACAGACAGACCCAGGGTCAGATGCCTATGCCTGCAGACCTGTCCCAGGTGAGTCCCAGCATGGCCAGGCTGAGGAAGGCTTGTCCAAACACACTGCTCCTGTCTCCCTTGACAACCCGCCTTGTGAGTCTAGATGTAGTCATGCAAATGACTGATATATTTTGCAGGTATATGTAATTAAATATTTCTCGTGTATAAGGAAGACATAAAACCTCATTTAGTTCAGAGCAATCTCCATGGACTTCATAGAAAGAGGGAATTAT
>NW_023242723.1:0-1478 GCF_002007445.2 Ailuropoda melanoleuca
GGGAGGGTTGGGCGTTCTCAACATCAGGACCAGTGCTGGCAAGGGCCTGGAGACCTGCCCGGGAGTCTCGGGGGTGATTAGATGCCCGCCTGCCTGGAGGAGGAGCTGGCCCTGAGGCCGAGCCAGGGAGGGCAGCCCCATCACCTCTCCACGCCTCACCCCCGCAGACACAGCTGCCTCAGCAGAAGCTGCAGCTGCAGGAGGCGTGCATGCGCAAGGAGAAGAGCGCGGCCGTTCTGGAACATCAGCTGACGGAGGTGGAGGTGAGGGGCTGGCGCAGCAGGGGCTGGGGACCATGCATCGAGCTGCGGCTCCCAGCACTGGGCTCTCGCCTGTCTGCTCCCACAGGAGACGGTGCGTCAGTTCCGGGGGGCTGTCGGGGAGCAGCTGGGCAAGATGCGGCTGTTCCTGGCTGCACTGGAGGGCTCCTTGGACCGGGAGGCAGAGCGTGTGCGGAGCGAGGCAGGGGTTGCCTTGCGGCGGGAGCTGGGGAGCCTGAACTCTTACCTGGAGCAGCTGCGGCAGATGGAGAAGGTCCTGGATGAGGTGGCCGACAAGCCACAGACAGAGTTCCTCATGGTGAGTGCTGGATGACCTTCCCTCTCTGCTTCTCAGCCGGGGTTCGGGGCCTAGAGACCTCATCCCATTGTCAGACGTGGACTTGGAGGTCCAGAGAGGGACAGGGACAAGGCTGGGTCGCACAGAGAGGAGGGGTGGGCCCCAGGACTGCTGTGACGGCTGTTTAGGTTGAACAGTGCACAAGGACACTGAATCTAAGTGGGCACCACTCATATCGTAGACGATGTAGGTTTCTATGTTTTTTTGGACAATCTTCTACCCCGTGGAATCAGGCTCTTGAGGAAAGAGGGTACGTTTTTATAGTTCACACAGAGGTAAAGGGCTGGGGTTGGCTTTAAATTCTGGGTTTCTTTTGGCTTTGCTGATTCTTCCTGACCCCACACTTAGCATCGCCGGTGGTCCACCCATCCTCAGAAGTCTCCAGCATCTCCCCCTGCCTCCCTCACCTCCATCTCTTTTTCTCTCTTTCCAGAAATACTGCCTGGTGACCAGCAGGTGAGATCAACTTGGCCTTGCCCCTTTTCCCAACTTGCCCTAGTCTTCAGGGACACTGGCTGGCTCACCCTCTAATCACCGCAAGCCTGCACACCCCATTCCGTCCACTGTGATCTCCCTGCATTTGTACTGAGCACAGAAATGAACGTGACCTGGTCCTTCTCCTCAGGGGCCTCCCAGACTGGTGCTGGGGACGGACCTGGGCGAGGACACAGGCATCAGCCCGATGTGGGGCTCGATCCCAGGACCCTGGGATCATGACCTGAGCCGCAGGCAGTTGCTTAACGACTGAACCACCCAGGCGCCCCAGAAGGTTCTTTTAAAAAAACAAATTGTGGGGGCGCCTGGGTGGCTCAGTCGTTAAGCGTCTGCCTTCGGCTCAGGGCGTGATCCCAGGGTCCTGG
>NW_023242724.1:0-2752 GCF_002007445.2 Ailuropoda melanoleuca
AAGAGAGAGAGAGCCAGCGAGAGAGGGAGCACAAGCAGGGGGAGTGGGAGAGGAAGAAGCAGGCTCCCAGCAGAGGAGCCTCATGTGGGGCTTGATCCTAGAAAGCCAGGATCACGCCCTGAGCCGAAGGCAGACGCTTAACGACTGAGCCACCCAGGTGCCCCTTCTAATGCAGTCTTTTAAAACTCAGTGCCCAGAAGTAAACTTTCCAGACATGATCTGATCAGCAGAGTAGACCACCGAACCATAAGCTGCACATTATTTCTTTCAATATAGCCAAAGGCCAAAAGTATCTTCAATAGCTAAATCTTTAAGACTACGGTCCATTAAAATTTCTGGAACTTGCTTCAAAGCTGAGTCGCTCCAACCTCTCCTTCAACAATCATGTGCTACTTAGGGGCCAAGTTAATAGATGATGGAGATTTTCAAGCAAAGGCCAACTGATTTGGCTATGAGCTTTTGGGGGACCACTTACACAGGGGTAACTGAGCTGAGAGGCGGCAGCAGGCCCCTAAGAAAGAGTCGGCACATAGTCTCTACCCCTTGTGGACTGTGCTTGCATAGACACGGCTGCTGCATCTGAAGGAGACAGACCCGTAACTGCAAGGCAAGGTTCTAGCCCAGAGGAGCGGGAGTACCTGGCAGATTACCAGGGCACCAGCTTACACTCACGGACACAAGGCAGAGGTCCAGTGCTCTGAACAGGGGCACAGGTGAAGTTCTCACCAAAGCTAGATAGCCTGGACTTTCCTCTAGGCACTTCAGAGAGTAAGAACCACACAGGCTGGCAAAACCAGGGACAGAAGAGGAAGGGACAGCCAATGTTACCAGGCACAGCCCAGATACACCTCTCCGGGTTCCCCACCCCCACCCCTGCTCCAGTTCTCTGGTACCAGCATGGCTACGAGTGGGGAGGAGCCCCACTAAATCCGTCCTGTGGGTGTAATCACAGTTTTCAGGCCGACACAAACACAACAGTGGTCGCAAACCACTTACCTGCCAGAGCAAGAAGTCGCTGAGCCTCACTTCCCCAGAAGTCCGTATCAAGATGTCAGGCTGAGGAGAGTGGTTGGTATAGAGGCATTTATCGAGCAGAGACTCAGAGACATCACTGAGGCGAGTGGGGAAGAGACAAAGGTAAGCACACATCTCTTTTCGGATTATTCTCACGGTGAACTCGTACATAAGGCTTCCCAGTTTATAGAACACCATTAGCCAATATAGGCGGAGGCCCTTAACATTCAAATGAATCTATAATTTTAATGCTCAGAACTACCATAAGGTATTTCGATCCTCATTTTATACATAAGGAAACTGAGGCCAGAGAAGATAAATAACTTGCCCAAAGTCATTTCACTGGAGGTCTAAAACCAGATGCACACACTAGAACGTGTCCTTCACTTGAAATATCTTGTTTTTTAAAATGCATACATCTGGGGCGCCTGGGTGGCTCAGTCAGTGAAGAATCTAACTTCAGCTCAGGTCATGATCTCAGGGTCCTCGGATGGAGCACCGAGTCGGGCTCTGCACTCAGCGAGGAGTCTGCTTCTCCCTCTGCCTCTGCCCCTCCCCTGCTCATCCGCATGCACACACTCTCTCAAATAAATAAATAAAATCTTAAAAAATTAAAAAATTAAATAAAATACAGACATCTGACCCTGCAATTTGATACAATACTAATGCAACTATTTTTAGTAAAGATAAATCTAAATGCACTGATTGGGAAATATGTCTCAGAGCTAATATTAAATGAAAAAAACAAGCTTCGGAAAATACACAGTGCAGGGACACCTGGGAGGCTCGATCAGTTAAGTGTCCGACTCTTGATTCTGGCTCAGGTCATGATCTCAGGGTCATAAGATCAAGTCCTGTTTTGGGTTCCACACTGGGCGCGCAGGTGGTTAAGCCTGCTTAAGATTCTCTCTCGCCTTCTTCCTCTGCCCCCCTACCCCCTCTTAAAAAGAAAAAAAAAAAAAGAAAATACAGAGTGCAGGGGCGCCTGGGTGGCTCAGTTGGTTAAACACCTACCTTCAGCTCAGGTCATGATCCCAGGGTCCTGGGATCAAGCCCCGCATTGGGCTCTCTGCTCAGCGGGGAGTCTGCTTCTCCCTCTGCCCTCCCCCCATGTGCGCTCTCTCTAAAATAAATAAATAAAAATTTAAGAAATAAAAACAAAAAATAAAGAACAAAGCTTAGAAAGACATACACCATACTCTTAATGGTGATTACTTCTGGAAGGTTCGATAAGAAGGAAAGACTCTCTCTTTTTTACTTTATGTACTTCCATTACTGTTTGAATGTATTATATATAAAGGACATTTTTTAGGGGCACCTGGGTGGCTCAATCAGTTAAACATCTGCCTTTGACTCGGTTGTGATCCCAGGGTCCTGGGACTGAGTCCTGCAGCAGGCTCCCTGCTCTGCAGGGAGCCTACTTCTCCCTCTGCCTCTCTCTCTGTTTCTCATGAATAAATAAATACAATATTTTTAAGAAAAGAACATTTTTAAAAAAGATTTATTTATTATTTGTGAGAGAGAGAGAGAGAAAGAGAGAGGGAGAACGCATGTATGCACGGGGTAGGGAGGAAAGGGGGAGAGGGGGAGAGAGTCTCAAGCAGACTCCCTGGTGAGTGCAGAGCCTGACCCGGGGCTCAATCCCATGACCCCAAGATCATGACCTGAGCCAAAATCAAAAGTCAGCCGCTTAACCAACTGAGCCATCCAGGTGCCCCTAAAGAACATTTTTTTTTTT
>NW_023242725.1:0-7574 GCF_002007445.2 Ailuropoda melanoleuca
CGTGCGTAGCTTTCAGTGCAGCACTCACATTTCTCAAAATCTAGGGTAGCCAGACACTTACCTTTGTTGCCCAGAGGGGATATTAAACGGTACTGAACAGTTGTAAACACCCTAGGTGCCCATGATGTCTAAATAAGACACATTCATACTGGGGAAGACGCCAGCAGTTACCCAAAAGGAGGCACCTTTTTGTGGAGTGACATGGAGAACTTGCCAAGACATAACTAGTAAGCGAAATAGGCAAGTGATAACAATATGCACAGAATCGTGAAAAGTAAACCAAGCATAAATATCTTTTTTTTATAGAAATTCTCAATCATACAGAGGGAGAAAAAACAAGGAACTCCTAGTACTCATCACCCAGCGTCAACAACAAAATATATTTCTGCACACACATATCCCCTTCTACCTCCATACTCTAAAGATTGGCCAAACTTTCTATTCTTTAAACATGCCGGCCCGTTCCGGCCTGGTGCCACCCAACCAGTCATTCTCTCCGCCTGGAAGGCTCGATTGACTCCTTGTCATTCACATCTCGGTTTAAACTTCACCCTTTCGGCCTTCCCTGACCACCCAGTTCAAAGTCCCTGTGGCTTGATTTCTATCCTCGTGCTTAGCACTCCTTCATCTTGTGTTCAACAGCTCAGGGCAAGGTAGACATTGAAGAATACCTGATGTGCCTGACAGTTTCTTCATTTTCCCGGAAGAACCCTCCCCCTCAATCAATTGGTTTTGACCAACATGTATATATAAACTTTAAGGGCATAGATGAAATATATAAATGCACTTCCGTGATGTTTTATGTATTCGTGTAGCTGTATATACATTTGAAGGTACATGAAAGATACCTATTAATTTGGAAATGCTGCTTTATTCCATACTTGCATTTCATGACACAGCTTTAAAATTCATGCTCCTCATCTGCACCTTTGACACCCGAGTCAATTTTATGACCAAAGCCACTTTTAAACCACATGACGGGCACCTGGACGGCCCAGTCGGAAGAGTGCGTGAGTCTTGATCTCAGGGTCATGAGTTTGAGCCCCACATTGAGTGTAGAGATTACTTAAATAAAACTTAAAACATACACACACATACACACACACACACTCACACGACAAAGCACGCCATCTGAGTCGTTTAGGATATAAGCACTTTTTGAATCTGTGTATGACCCTGTTCCCTAGAAATGTATTCCAGCCCAAAGAACCATGCCTGTTACATCAGTTCATTTGCTTTATTCGTTCATCCTATAGACAAATATTCGTGATCTCCACAAACATAACCATTCAACTGTGTTTTGTTTTTTAAAGATTTATTTAGTTGGGGGGGCAGAGGGGGAGGAAGAAGCAGACTCCCCACTGAGCAGGGAACCTGATGAGGGGCTTGGTCCCAGAACCCTGAGATCATGCTCTGAGCATCTAAGGCAGATGCTTAACCAACTGAGACACCAGCTTAACTGACCGAGCCACCCAGGTGCCCCTCAACTGTGTTATTTGTAAGTGACATTTAGTTTGTGAGGCCCCATGCTCAGGAAAAATTACTAAAGCAGTATTAAGCCCCTTCCCCACCTTTCTCTGATTCTGTCTTGTGACCTCTACGAGCCTCCAAAACCGGCATTGATTGAAATGCTTCTCGTCAAACAGTTGTTCAAAATTAAGTCCTTAAGAGAGCAGGGCATAATTTCAGAGATTTTTAAGGACTCGAGTGTAAGAGATTCCCTTTCATCTGAGGAATAATTTGCGGAGGAAAAAAATGCCTTATCTTACATCCAAGCATATTCAGTATTTGCCAAATGAATGATGCGAATGCACGGAAAATATCTGGAAACAGAGCCTTTGAGGAGGGAATGGAATGGATGAACAGATGGCTACTTTGGGTGGAGGGACCAGGAGGGCTGTTCTGTTAATAGGACTGTGTATGACTTGTATTGTCTGGAAGGAGAAACAGCCCTGTGTGAGAGTGTGGCACGGCCCGCCACTGTGGGCCCTAGCTCTGACCTTGAACTTCTGTGTGACCTTGAGGAACTCCCCTCCCCTTTCTGGGCTTCAGTGGCTTCATATCTGTGACAGACTGGTTACTCGATGTGGAGAGGAGGCAGGAGAGAGACTCACACTAACAATTCTTTTCTGTTCTCAGATAAGTTAACTGAGAACCAGCCAGGAAAATCAGTGTGGGTAAGAAAGTCACCCAGGGGCAGAGCCAGCGTTAGAACCCGGTGCACGCTGGGTCCCAGACCAGACTGCGCCCACCACATACAGTAAAGCAGCGAGGCCCACCCAACCAGAGAGAACCCTGTGCCTTGGTACTCTCGGGGTGAACGTGGCCTACACGCCATCACACCCGATTCCAAGCCAGCTATTGGAGGGCACATTTATGGTTTACTTTTCTTCTCTTCAGCAAAGAGCTTTTATTATCTTCATTTCCACAGAGTGGAAAAACTGTTTTGGCCAACTTCCTGACAGAATCTTCTGACATCACCGAATACAACCCAACCCAGGGAGTGAGGTGAGTGGTGACAAATCTGTTTCCCAGAGAGGCCCACCACCCCCCTTTTGGTGACGGTGGCATTCCCAAAGTATACTTTTCTCAAAGTGGAGATGCTACTATTCTTTTTATTTCTAGGATCCTGGAATTTGAGAACCCCCACGTGACCAGCAACACCAAAGGCACGGGGTGTGAATTTGAGCTATGGGATTGTGGCGGAGATCCAAAGTACGTTTCCTTTAAAGAGGGTTGGTTTCATCAAATGATTCAAGACTCAGCTGCCCGCCAAGCACCTTGGACTCTGGCCCAGCACACTTCCTAGCATGTATTAGGGGCATGATCGATTATTTGGTGACATGCGTGGCTCTTGAAACTTAACTGATTGGGTTGTGACACAACGACAAATCATCCATCAGTTAACCCTAAGACGTTATTTTTAAAGGCCTCGGCTAGAAACCAGAGCCTCCTGACATTTCCTGTGCCTCCTTCTCTGCCTTTCAGGTTTGAGTCTTGCTGGCCAGCCCTGATGAAGGACTCGCACGGGGTGGTGATCGTCTTCAACGCCGACCTCCCCAGCCACCTGAAGGAAATCGAGATGTGGTATTCCTGCTTCGTCCAGCAGCAGTTCCTACAAGACACTCAGTGTCTGCTGATCGCACACCACAAACCAGGCTCCGGAAGTGATAAAGGAAACCTAACTTTGTGTAAGGAGACTGCCGTTTCTCCTTTCAGCTCTTGTCTTCAGTGGTCTGGGCATTTGTGTATTGCTCCATGTCTTTGAAGCCAGTGGCTCTGTGCAGTTATTGAGCACCTACTGTGTCCTTGGCCTTTGTTCTTCCTACCATGTAAATTGGAATCTCCAGGTTGGAAGAGCTGTCATGGCATCGAGGCCAGGACAGAGACACTTTAAAAGCAGGCAGACACCAAGAGGGGGAAAAAACCTGATTTTAGCCGCTCACCAGTACTATTAGGGACATTCTTTCCTGACTGATCTTGTCTCAAGAAAAGCTTTCAGTTAGCCTGTGACACACACTGTGACAGAGGTGACAGAGTGCTCATGGAAGATGACAGAATATTCAGAAATCTCTTCCTTTCTGGTGTGAGAAGAGGACCTGGAACTGGCTTGTAGTGTTGTTATCCCATCACCAGGTGGCAGTGTGGTAGCACTCTTTATTGGGCACCTACTGTATGCCGAGCACGATGCTGAGTGCAGTGGCGCGCGGTGAAACATTTCTTCCTCTGTTAAACCATGGCAAGCAAGACACAACTGTATTTTTGGCCTCTAGAAAGTTAAACAAATTGGCTTCGATAAGACTCAGGTCGCTGGCAGCTGGAAAGGGCCCCTCCTTGAAAGCTCATGCCTAATTACATTATTTTCCTTTTTAAGCACCCCCGTTGAACAAGCTGAAGCTGGTGCACTCGAATCTTGAGGATGACCCCGAAGAGATCAGGTTGGAGTTTATAAAGTATTTAAAAAGCATAATCAACTCGGTGTCTGAAAGCAGAGACCGGGAGGAGATGTCAATTATCACCTAAGCGGCCTTCATCTGGACTCTTCCACTTGCACATGAGGTCAACTTGTTCCCCGGGGCGGACCTGGAATCTTACCCAGCTACCTATGTGTCCTTCTCCCTGTGGCTGTAGAAGAGATTTTCCTTATCTGCTCTCAGGTTCCGGTCAGCCAGGGAGTTGACTCATACCATTTATTCTCTGTCCTTAGTTCAACTGAGAAAATCCTATATTGCCTTCTGATTCCTTTGCCCCAAACCTCTCCAAGAGCTGGAAAACTGAGCTGTTTTCCTTTCCCCTTCATATATGTCAAGTGATAAAAACTGTGGAACTGTAACTGTCAGAACCAAACGATTCTGCAATAGTTTAATTCCTGTGTATTGGTTTGAAGGTGATTTTCTTTGCTTAGTTCATTCAACAAATACTGACATGTCGTGCTACACTGTTCTAGGAGCTGATGGTATGCAGTGTGAGCAAAACAGATAAAAATCCTCCCCCTCGTGGAGCTGCCTTTCTGTTCCTCTAAATAACAGGGAGGTAGAGTCCAACACTAAGTCTTACACCTTCGCTATGGAGGAAAATGATAGATTCTTCCATTTTCCATAATTGGTCTAAATCTCATGCTCCCCTCCTCCTAGGTAAGGAGGGGACCCAGACCACATCTGATGCCAAATGAGGGTACAATTGATCCTCCCTTGTGGGTTCTGCGTTTGCGAATTTGCCGACTGGCTCCAACTGATTTGTAACCCCCAGATCACTACTCACAGCGCTTTCGGTAATTCAGAGCGACAGAAATCTGGATCATCAGTCACGCTCGTATCCAGCTAAGGCTGAACAAGGCCACGCTCTGCCTTCTTGTTTCAGCTCTCGAACTATACAAGTGTCCTTGTCATAGCCTGTTGGGTGCCCCATTTTCACTTTTCTGTGCTTTTCGTGAGTGGTTTTGCTGTTTAAAATGACCCCCAAACGTGGTGCGGAAGAGCTGGCTAATGTTCCAAAGTGCAGAAAGGCTGTGATGTGACTTAGGGAGAAAATTGGTGCTTTAGATAAGCCTCATTCCAGCATGAGTTCTAGTGCGGTTGGCTGTGTGTTGAATGTCGATGAAATCAACCACGTATATTGAATAAGGTGTCTTTAAGTAGAAGCGTCCATAAAACAAGGTTACATATTGATGGTTGATGAAATTGATCAGAGGCACACAGGAATGTAACCCTGCATTTCCCCAGAAGCAGCGCTTTGCTATTCCCTCATCCAGGGCGCATGGTGACTTCACAGGCCATAAGGACCATGAATAGTGAGAATCAACTGTTTTTCCATCTCTACAATTTAAAAGTTTCCACGTTAGTTCAGTCTCCTTGGGTTCATCAACTCAAGGTTACGATCTACTTCCTCGCCCTTTTCCCCAAGACGGTGTTAGGGTGTCCAGACAGGGTCTGTGCTACTATTGGGGCAGCTGTTCCAAGGTTCCGGTTCCCTTCCTGACTGGCCGCCCTACTGGCCATCTCCGGTCAAGTCCAGGACTGGTACTGTCAGTGGCACGGGTTTTCTCCTTGGAATGAGGGGTCCCAGGCTGACTCCGCCACATCCTGCCTGGGCCTGGCCCTGCGCATTTCTGAGAACCAGCTGTGTCCTCCATACATCCCAGATCTCTGTGGGTCTCTGTGGCAGGACCACTGGACTCCTTGCCACAGCTGGCCTGTCTGGTCCATCCTCAACTCTCAGCTTCCTGGGAGAAAAAGAGGATTTTCAGGGGAATCGAGAATATAGCAGGTGGATATTCTCAAATATTATCCCTGTTATGATAGTTAGAGATGCAGTGTTCTCATTATAAACTTACAAGGCGGTTTACTTGATCACTTAGGATAATTTTTTAATATAACAATCCTGTTACTCTTTTTAAACGTGTAAAATATACATAACATAAAATTTGTCATTTAACCATTTTCAAGTGCAAGTCTGGCGTTCCATGCATTCACAGTGTTGTGCGCCCATCTCCACTACACGTCTCCGGAACATTTTTATCACCCCAGACTGAAACTCTGTACCCGTTAAACACTAACTCCCCATTCCCCCTCCCCCCAACTCCTGGCACCCACCATTCTACTTTTTGTCTCTCTGAATTTGACTACTCTAGGGACCTCATAGAAGTAGACTCATACAGCATTTTAAGTTTTGTGACTGGTGTATGTCGCTGAGCAGAATGTCCTCAAGTTTCATCCATGTTTAGCAGGTGTCAGAATGCCCTTCCTTTTTAGGGCTGAATAATATTCCATTGTATGGACAGATTGTATCTTGTTTATCCATTCCTCTGTCGGTGATTGTAAATAATTTGCTAGAACAGTAGTGTACGATTCACCTCGGATATCTTTCTTTCAAAGATTTCATTTTTAAGTAATCTCCACACCTAATGTGGGGCTCGAACTCACAACCCCGAGATCAAAAGTCATGCACTCCACCAACGGAGCCAGCCAGGCATCCCCCACCAAGGATATTTTTGAAGAAGATTAGCATTTAACCTCTCCAAGATTTTGTTTAAATATCCTTGATATCTGGACATCATTATCAGCTTGGAAGGCAGAATACACATAACATCTTCTAAAAAGTTTTTTATGATCTTAGGGGAACTTAATTCTGAAGTATTCCTTCAGGTAATAAATGTAAAAACAATGTTATATCGTCCTAACACCTAATTTGTAAAAACCATCAAAAGTGTTAATGCTCAGAATAAGCAAATACGGTGAGTTTATAGGTTATCGTACAAGTGAGTTTGCTTTAATCTTAGGAATTTGTTCATCCATAATTTTTATATTTGGATTCTTTTTTTTTTTTTCAGTAAGCTCTAGGCCCAACATGGGGCTTGAACTCACGACCCCAAGATCAAGAGCTTCATGTTCCAACCAGGTGCCCCTATTTTTGGAAATTTTTTTTTAAAGATTTTATTTATTTATTTATTTGACAGAGATAGAGACAGCCAGTGAGAGAGGGAACACAAGCAGGGGGAGTGGGAGAGGAAGAAGCAGGCTCACAGCAGAGGAGCCTGACGTGGGGCTCGATCCCATAACGCCGGGATCACGCCCTGAGCCGAAGGCAGACGCTTAACCGCTGTGCCACCCAGGCGCCCCTGGAATTTTTTTTTTTAACACAGCGAACCTGAAAACACATTAAGTAGATCAAAAGTTAGATGTAGGTCTTTTCCAGTGCCAGTGAGAGAAAAGTAGAGACGCTTAAGAGAACCAAGAGGCATGGGTGCTCTTCACTTTGACAACGAGGAGGCTGAAATGGAGCCGTGTGGGCAGTCTGTCGGAGAGAGTGGTACTTGCTAGTAATGCCAGTGTCCTGGTAAATTTAGATGGAACTACAGTCACCTCTTAGCCAACTGCCTGGTTACCTGTGAGCACATTTGAAGGCCAGGTTAATTTCCTTCTGACCTGGAACATGTGTGAGGAACACAGAATAGCCTCAAGGCCAACTGTAGCAAATCATCTTTACGTAATAGCGGCAGTAAAAAAAATCGGTCTGGAGAATACAGCTCCAGAACAAAAAGGAATTATTTTTATCTGATTGTTGATGAGAGCCAA
>NW_023242726.1:0-3521 GCF_002007445.2 Ailuropoda melanoleuca
CTACCAACATGCCTTCAGTGGGTGTGTTTGAGAAAATAATCTAAATCAAGAACAACAGTGTAGACCTCATCACACCATTTTCCTGAGCACTCAAAGGAAAAACAAGCCAAACATTATACTGAGTCCTCCCCAAAATAATAACAATAAAAATAATAATAAAGTAAAATAATAATAATAATAATGATAATAAAGTGTTTTTTCCAGAAAATGTCTAAAATAATAGATGGTTTATAAAATCAGACATATTTAGTTGACCTATACTTTTTTGTGATATACTTTTGTTTCTTTATTTCTCAGCTATCTGTTAGAAACTCAGTCATCAAAACAACAACAATGAAACCTTCTCCTCTGTGCGATGAGTTTAGTTTTTGAGCATTTTCTACTCTTTCTTACCTCATGGCCTTTACATTTGTGCGCTGCGTGCCCGGATTGCTCTGCCAGCTTCTTGCGTGGCTAGTTCTTTTTCCATTCGATAGAGTGTCTTATCTACAATGGCCTGTCCTCTCGCTGCCCTGTTGTTCTAGTCTGTCATTTTTGTTTCCTTCATGATCCAAAATTATGTCGACATGGTTTCCTATATGTCCTACTCTCCACCACTGTATTTCCTTCATCCTGAGCAGTGCCAGGTACTTAGTAGATGTAGAAAGAATCAGATGATGGAGTGCCGTCCTTTAACATTTACACACCACAATCACCAGTGGGCAGCCCACGTCCAAAGGACACCAGTGTCACTCTCCACTCCACTGTTCCAGTCATTGGTTTTTTAGTGTTGTTAAGCAAAAGTATTTTTGTTTTTCCTTTTGCTTTATTTGTGTCGGCATTCTTAACTTTAGTCTGGTATCCTTTGGAAAGAAAAAAAAGGTCAGTCAGGGAACACCTGTCCACTCCAAATTAACCCAAGTGGGTACAACACTTCTGGGGGCTTTTCATTGGCCATATGCTTTCTGGGCACCCAAGATAATGTGGGAGAGTGTGCGTCCAGCATCATTCCAGGTTAGTTAGACAACAGTTTCTACAATGCAAATGTAGGGTTTTGTTCCGAGACAGGCATTCAATCAACCAGCAAAAGAAAACTTAGCTGTGCTTTGAATGGAAACAAATATTTAGCAAATGTTCTTGCTTTATTTTTTCTTTTGTCTCGCCATCTGAAATGTAATATCTATCTGTCCTTGTTGTGCCATAGGAAGAGTTCTGGCTGTGTCCTTGCACCTCCAGTTACACTATTATAAATGAGCCTCGAGAAGCATGAATATACATATGGCAGGGTGGAGAGAAAACATTATGCTCTGGTCTCCCCCTATATAAGCATATATTGGGATGTATATATTGATACAAAATCAAAGTTTGTAATTCTTCTAGCATATCAGATTGAGAAATTATATGATTTTCTTCTAGATAAGAAGTAGAAAAAATAAAATTTATTTCAAAGCTATCATATTGGGAAAAAAAAAAAAACAGTATGTATACCTATGTAACTGTTCTTGGTATTCCGGTGGGTTAAAGGACAATGAAAATAGATCTAGTCTTATAATTCACCCATGCTCTGAACAGATCTGTGGGGAAATCCTTAGAAAAGGTTCCCAAAATCCTTTGGGTGATTTCCATTTATTTTGAGAAGTTCTGGTCTTTGATTTAGTTATCACTTTATGTTGTCAACACTTCTATCACAAATCAGTTACCAAACATGGAAAAATTGTCAGTGGCTTTGAAGGCTAATGCAGAGTGGTAGTAATCATTTAAAGGGCTTATCTATCTGCCTTGAGCAACACAGAAACTGAGAAAAGGCAAACAGTACAAAAGGTGGCCAGGGTTCGGGAAATGGAGAAGGGATGTGGGGTGGGGGAGGCTCATGAAAAGCATTCCAGTCTGTTTGGGTCCTTCACAAATCCTAATGAGATAATAGCTCATCCAGTCAAGCCCATTCCTTACGTTCAGGAAGTGCCACACAGGTAAATGAAGAAATTATTTGAAGAGGGATCATGATGGGTGTGGACTGTTTGTGATTCAGCTTGGAAGAAATGCAGATGTGAGTTTCTTTAGCCTGACTAGGATTGATTTTCCCTGATGGGGTTTTCTCAACTTCTGTGATTGTAGGCCTGCGGTTTACAAAACTGATAGTACTGTTAGATAAAAACCCAGAACCAGAAGCTGAAGGAAATGTGAAATAACTTACCCTGGAGTGAGGATCCCATTATTTAGAAGCCAATTGTTTCTTCCTTAACATCAAAACCATGCAGAATTTCTACTCTTTAAACTTTCAGGATTCTATAAGGTGGCCCTTGAGTATTCAAATACATGTGTCTTTTAAAAGAAAATTTAAGATGATGTTATTTTACAGACACTTGAAATTTAAAATTGAGAAGATGAAAAATCTGTGACCATACATACTTGGTTTTTTGTTTGTTTGTTTGTTTGTTTTGGCAGAATCTCAGAATCAGATGTAAACATTTATCATGAGAGTGCTGGAGGTTTCCCCCCACCAGATGTCTTTGCTAGATTTGCAAACAGTGTTTTATTCTATTTCAAATATGCTACAGCCTGGTATATTCAAGGAGATGGCAATGAGGAAACTTCGTTAAACCATCTAATCAATCAGATGTTGAACAGTGACAGCGAAATCCTGTGGATCTGGACACTAGAACACCATGGTGAATGTAGATACTCAGTGGTTCCCATATGAACCTGTTTACTCCTAAAAAATAATTTAGTTCTCAAGGCTAACCTAGAAAAAGAATTATAGTGTGCACTATAACATCACCTTTCTCATAGTCCAGGCAGGAGAATCCCTTCAAAGTGGTTACCGTATTCGAGTCCAGGCTGGGGGACAGGGAGACCTCTCAACTCAAGCTCTGTGGCAGTCCCCTGCCTGGCCACAGCTTGCTCCATGCCAGAATAAGTTGAAATAAAAAGATGTGAGGGATAGAGAAATTTAATTATGATTCAAAATTATCCTGTTAGGAGATTCCTGTGAAACATTACAAAGCTTCGCCAGAACAGTGTTCTGGATATTGTATGGGCAGTTAGAAAATCTACAGCAGCTCAAGGGTTGAGGATCCTGAATAGTCATTTGGAGGTGGCAGTGGTAAAAGAAGAAATTAAGACTGGATTGAGAGCATTCTGGAATCTTCTAAATCATCGTCCCCATTTCAAATATGCTGATAGAATTACTCAGAGTCCTGGTGACAGCCCTCAGGAGAAAGACGAGGGACCACAGGGTTTTAGCTGCTAGGTCTGGCTTGTTGGCCTCCTTGCCAGCTTTCTCCCTTTCTTGCTTTTGCAGGGGGTGGTGCTGGGTAGGCTGTTTGAAGTATTTTGTGGAACGAAAGTCATAAAAATGAAAAGCAAGTCTACTAAAATGGAAATAGTTCATAGAAAGCATAGTAGGCGCTTAACAAATCTTAATGTAGCTTGAACAAAATGTTGGAAATAAAAGACACTAAGCATATTAAAAGTTTCAAAGTCTCAGCTGAGGGGGGTGTGTGTGTATGTGCGTGTGTGTGTGTGTGTGTGTGTGTGTGTGT
>NW_023242727.1:0-1478 GCF_002007445.2 Ailuropoda melanoleuca
GGATTTGGGCCCCTCCATGCTGGACGCGGTGCTGGGCGTCATGGACGCGGAGCGCCCGGGGGCCGCTGCTGCCAAGCCCGACTTGGACCCCAGCTCCGGGGCACAGCGCCCCAGGGCCCACTGCCGCCCCAATGCGGACCTCGAGCTGGACGACGTCATCGGCCTGTAGGCACCCGTTCCGGATGCGTTCACCGGCCAGCATCCTACTTTATACATAAACGCCTAAGGTCTCTGCCCCGAGTTCTGTCTCTTCACTTTGCACGTGGGAAGGGAAGACGGGGGGGGGCGGCGGCAAGGGGGTCGGTTCTGGGGTCCCGGCGCCTATAAGGGCCAGGTGTGTCACCTGTAGCTCCGCTCCCCTCAGAGACTGAACCAAGGTAGAGGTCGGATGATTGGCCTGGAGAAGTGGGATGTGGCCCCGGTAACCGAGGGGGGCGTGGTTAGACGGAGCCCCTTTGAGGGGCGGTGCCCCAACGTGGCCGCTCCGACAGCCTCATTCATTCATCAGTTTTGACAGAGCGCCTGGCCTGCCAGACCTGGCCCAGGGCCCGGCCTGACTCGTTCCCAAGGCCACCTGACTTGTTCCCCGGGGGCCCGGCCTGACTCGCTCCCGGAGTCCACCTGATTCGATCCCGGGAGCCATCTGACTCGCTTCCGGGAACTCAGCCTGTCTCGCTCCAGGGGACTGGCTTGATTCGCTCCCGGGGGCCGAGAGCAGTGGCTCCGGGAGCCTGACGTCTCCAGTGAACCCCTCGGGGCGAGCTGCACTTTACCCTGTGAGCGGCAGCGCAGGAATGTGGCTGGGAAGAGGCAAGGTCCCGGTGGAGGGGAGACACCCCGCCTCGGAAAGATGTGTCGGCCCGAGGGGGGCAGCGGCGTCCCAAGTCTGGGCTACTTAGTCTGAGCCTGCTAGGGTACAGGTGTCGTGCCGAGGGCACGACCCACAGGGGACGGGAGGGCGGGGCAGCACGTGCAAATCTTCAGGCGAGGGGCGGAATCCAGAGGGCGGGGCCTCCCGTACACCTCCCTAGGTGAGGGCGGAGCCAGCCTCCTTAAGAACCTAGAGGAGGCGGGGCTGTACGCGCAGAGCGTAGCCGAGGGCGGGGCCAGGCACCCTAAGGGCCTGGAGAGGGCGTGGTCGCACCGGTAAACGTGGTGGACCGAGGCAGCAGGTGGGTGGGGTGGGTCCGGTTCCCCAAGAGCACTGAGGGAGGCGGTGACCCTGCGGGCGCTGCCCAGCCGGTAGGCCCTTTGGACCGGTGGAGGGCCACACGAGCATCCCGGGCCGCGCAGGCTGCGTCAGCCTCCCCGAGGACACGGTCCGCAGAGCACCGCCCGCCAGGCCCGGGATCGGAGGCCCCGCGAGAGCGCGTGCGCGGTTCCCAGGGCGGCGGGGACCGGGCGCGGCCGGTGACGTCCCGACGGCGCCCCCACCGCACCCCGTTCCCATGGCGGCGGCCCCCGCAGCCGAGCCTGCG
>NW_023242728.1:0-1478 GCF_002007445.2 Ailuropoda melanoleuca
TAACCCTAATTCCAAATAAGGTCATATTCTCTGGTTCGAGGAGGACATTAATTTGGGGGGACACCAGTCAATCTAGTATACCACTACCAACAAGAACAAGCGGGTTAACGGTCTTTAGAAACCTGGTCATTTCTAAAGGTTATAGTGCACTGAAGGCCATCATCATAATTATTTTCTCCCTTAAAGCATCTTTATAGGGGAAACCTGGTTAAAAAGAACATGACCAATAAAATTAAGATCATAAACATTAGGAAAGCAGTCCCATAACTGGTTCAGGGGGGAGAACACCATTGCCAAGAGCCAGGCCTAGACCTGTCTGTGTTGCCTTTGTTATGGTAGAAGGGACCCGTGGTTTTTGGTGTGGTGATGCGGAAGTATGATACAGTCGAAGATGCAGGAGTCTGGTGCCGTAGTACTCATTTGTTCAGAATATTGTAAGAACTTTACCAGTACTGCACTTTGTTGGGTATGTTACAGGTAGGACTGTTAAAGCCAGGTAGATTTCTTTTCCTGTGTGTCATATAAGTACAGCATGTATCACATCCAAAGAGAAATGAAGGCAGAAATCCATACAACGTGCAGCCCATTTGGTTTTGCCCAGTAGGGTCACCAGAGTCTTAATTCTGATTTAATTTTATAAGGTCCATCCAGTCCAGGGACCTACCTGTCAACCACTTATAGGCATCTATCTACCCATCTGTCTATCAGGCACCCAAAGTATTGGCAAATTTCACTCTAACTCAGGACTTTATGTAGATGTCTAAAGGAATTCTAATACTAACTTTCAATTCTTCCTAAAAGACTGGTGATAACTCTTGAATCCCATGGCTAACGGATAATTCCCCATCCTGCCTAGTCCTCTTCCATTTGTTCTGCCTCCCTTGTTCTGCATCTTCTACGCAGCAATGTCTCCTTTTTATGTCAGGTCCATTCTACCAAGTAATCACATTTATTTTATGATTCTTTTATGAACTGGTCCAAGTCCAGTCTCTCAGTACCAAATCCTCCATCGATGGATATTTAAAGAAGGCCTTGTTTATTCTCAATATGTAAATTGCTGGCTTCCAATTTTTATTTCTTAATGAAAACACTTTCATTATGCAAAGTTCTGCCTCTTTCTCTCACCTGTCCTCTCTGGGTCTGCATCACATCCTTCCAGTACCCGTGGGCACTTCTCCGTCAATAGTACCTTAGAGAATTATTCTGTGGCAGCAAGGCTGTAAACTGGAGCCCCACTAGCCAGGGATGCCATCAGCTATGCTTGCTTTGGCCACACAGCATTTTAAAAAGGTGAACTTCAGGACACCTGGCTGGCTCAGTCAGTGGAGCATGCCCCTTACCTCGGGGTCGCAAGTTCAAGTCCCATTTTGGGTGTAGAGATTACTTAAAAATAGAATCTTTAGATAGATGATTAATAGATAGATAGATAGATGATAGACAGATAGATAGATAGATAGATAGATAGATAGATAGATAGA
>NW_023242729.1:0-1478 GCF_002007445.2 Ailuropoda melanoleuca
TCTCCTGTGAGGGCTTCCTGAAGAGCAGCAGGCACGAACACCCCTCTCTAGGGAAGAGAATGGGCCAATGCCATTTTTCACCCTTCCCACCAGCATAGATGGACTTCAGCTAGTGCCAAAGCACACACAGTGGGGGCTTGGTCCTCTTACACCAAGCCCCACCACCTTTGCTCTGCAGATGCCTTTTGTACTAGGGCAAGTGTGATTAAAACCAGGGGAGCAGTGTGGCCCTCCCCCAGGAGCCCAGCACAAAAGACCCACATGCACCAGGTCTACTGATCATGGAGTGCTGCAAAGCTTCAGCTCAAGCAGAAATAGGGCCAGGCATAGGCTTTCCTAACATACAAGACAGAGTCCTAGATAAAATACCAAGAAAAAGAAATTAATCCCAATAGAAAGAACAAGAAGAGGTCATCAGGCAGGGAGCTAATCAAAATAGATGTAGGTAATATGCCTGAACCAGAATTTAAAACAACAATCTTAAGAAAACCATAGAAGAAACTGAAGAGACCCTTACCAGAGATATAAAAGAGCTTAAAACCAATCAGGGTGAAATGAAAAATGTAATAGCTGAGATTTGAAATCAACTAGATGTAATGACCAGAAGGATGGAAGAAGCAGAGGTATATTAAGTGATATAGAAGATAGAATTATACAAAATAATGAAGCTGATCAAAAGAGGGAAAGAAAAATCTTGGATCATGAAAGTATACTTAGGGAACTTAGTGACTCCATAAAGTGTAATAACATTAGTATCATAGTAGTCCTAGAAGAAGAAGAGAGGGAAAAAGGGGCAGAAGATTTATTTGAGTGAATTATAGCTGAAAACTTCCTTAATCAGGGGGAAAAAAAAGATATCCAAATCCAGGAGGCACAAAGAACTCTTACCAAAATCAACAAAAGCCAGCCAACACCAGGATATATTGTAGTAAAATTCACAAAATATAGAGATAAGGAAAGAATCCTGACAGCACCAAGGGAAAAGAAATTCCTAACTTACAAGTGAAGACAAACTAGGTTAACAGCAGATCTTTCCACAGAAAACTGACAGGCCAGAAGAAAGTGGCATGATACATTGAATATGCTGAATGGGAAAAATATGAAGCCAAGTGTACTTTTTCCCTTTTAGAGCTGCTATACATGGAAGCAAATGAAAATGAAAACACAGTAGTCCAGAACCTTTGGGAGGCAGCAAAGGGAGCCCTAAGAGGGAAGTATATAGCAACAGAGGCCTACCTGAAGAACCAAGAGAAGTCTCAAATACACAACTTAACCTTATACATAAAGGAACTAAAAAGGGAACAACAAATGAAGCCTAAAGACAGCAGAAGAATAACAAAGATTAGAGAAGAAATAAATAATGAAGAGACAAACAAACAAACAGAAGTAGACCAGATCAACAAAACTAACAGCTTGTGCTTCAAATGAATTAATGAGATTGATAAACACCTAGCCAAATTTATTAAAAGAAAAAAAAA
>NW_023242730.1:0-1478 GCF_002007445.2 Ailuropoda melanoleuca
TTTTTAAAAAAAAAGAAATATAAATAAATCTTTAAAAAGTAAAATAAAAAAGGGGCACCTGGGTGGCTCAGCTGGTTAAGCATCTGCCTTTGGCTCAGGTCATGATCTCGGAGTCCTGGGACAGAGCCCCACATCGGGCTCTCTGCTTAGGGGTGACTCTGCTTCTCCCTCTCCCTCTGTGATCTCTCTCACTTTTGCTGTCTCTCAAATAAATAAAAACTTTAAATAATTTATTTAATTAAAATATCTTGCAGTAACTAAGTAAGAAGACTCATCTTAAGGTAGAGAAAGCAAAGCCCAGAGAGGTGAAGTAGGTTTTCCAAGGCCAACCTTCCTTAGTTGGTGAATTAAGCCCGGCATCCAGATGTCTTCATGCTCTCTCCAAAAACCTTCCATTCCTTTGCACTGCTTCCCTCGAAGATGGAGTTGCAACTCGTGATAACAGCACTACTTGTAATTCCTCTGTTACTCTCAAGCTCTGGGGAGTCAAGCAATGGAGCTGATAAAGTTTTGATATCCCAGTAATCAAATAACATCAGGTAAAAAAGCGCTAGAATCCCACCACAGCCACAGAGCAACTCTCAGGAGGAGACAAAGCTTAGATTGTTCGAATCTCTGACTCTGGTAGTTTTATTCCCACATCTTTTTTTATTTCTGAAATGACTTGGGGGAAAGTAATAAAGAACACCATAGCAATAAAAACAAAAGTAGAAAATAAGGAACCAATACATGCACCCTCTAAAAAGGAAACTTGACTTCAAAGTTAGCCTGCTTTGTGCTTGAAAAAAAAAAAGGGAAAGAAAGACAAGGAGAAAATAAAATTCATGAACGATTTTAGCACAGAGTTTTAGCACAGAACGGGGAAACACTGAAAAAATATATATCAGTCTCAGTGGATTTCCCAGGCACCAAAAGAAACATCAAAAAAATTATTAAATTCCCAATTACTGCCATCCGTACATATGTTTTTCACAGCTAGAAAACAATGTTGAAAATCAACCAGGACAAGTGAGCAGAATATAGATGTACCTGAAGCCTCGACCAACCCACGGTGTGCAAAGGGGTCAAGCAATCGAAAAGCTGAGCTAACCAGGGAAGATTTCCCATGGGAAGCACCTGCCTCAGAGAGTGCATCCGCTGCTACTCAGAGTTCCTTTTGTGGAACAACAGCCCAGGGGCCGGGCTCGAAGCCAGTGTACTCTCTACCAGAGGACCCTTTCCTGACTGCAGTAGCCTGGCACTAACATCCCTAACTTCCCAAATCACTGACACATGCAGCTATGGAAAATCGCAAGGATTGCCTTTTTCTTCCTATCTGTGGCTCCAGTGCTTAGACTAGAACAGGCTTAATAAAGGTTTTGAGAACCTTCAGATAAAAAACTGAGGTTCCAGGGCACCTGGGTGGCTCAGTTGTTGGGCGTCTGCCTTCGGCTCAGGGCGTGATCCCGGCGTTATGGGATCGAGCCCCACATCAGGCT
>NW_023242731.1:0-1479 GCF_002007445.2 Ailuropoda melanoleuca
AAAAAAAAAAAAAATGCTGCAAAAGCATTCCCCAACCTCCAAATGATCCACTTCCACCACATGTCAAGCACCCACTCCTACTGTCACACCTTTAACTCTGCTATCAATAATAATCACATCACCTCCAAAATCTCAATTTCATGTATTCCATTTTGCCTATCTAGCTTTCCTATTTTGTATTATCTCTCCAGAAATTCTTTAACCTTTATCCAGTCCTCCAATCCATTTACCTCACCACGTTGTTACTGTCTATTCTCATGTCCTTTCTTCCCTCACTGAGGTGCATGTGCCCCTTCAAATGATTATACTTGTATCCTTTGAATGACCAAGTGATATTTTTGAAACATAAATCAAATTGTTTAAGTAGAAGTTTAGAGTTTTTACTGCACTAAAAGTAATATCCAAACTCATTAAGTAAACTAAATTATGTGGCCTCAAGCTCTCTGTCAGAAGTTATATCCCATCACTCTCCTTTATATCCATCATTGATGTGTTTGTGTATTTGTGTGCATCTTCCTTAACCAACAGCTACTTTCCTCCTTAAGAACTTTGTTATTTTCCCTCCTTGTGGAACACTTTTCACACTACATATGCCTAATGGTTCATTTCCTCACCTTGTAAAAATGAATCTTATCATTATTTAATCTTTTTTAAAAGATCCTTACAATATAAATACACAAATAATTTTATACAAATGCATATATATGGAAATAGTGTTTTATGCTTGCCTCCCTACTTTCCCCTGCACCAACATAAACCCCTTAACCAGTGTTTTCAACTTAATATCTTTCATTCCACATTTTTGCACAAGATCATATAACCATATTCACGTATACATGTATACATACATATAGGATTTTGTCAGCATTTCACAAAACAGTGACTCCATCAATACTCTTTATTTTACTCATTCAACCACACCTTGTGGATATGCCTCTAGGTCAAATGGTATACTAAGGTACTCTTTAATAATTTTTTTTCATATAAATGTTTCAACTGTTTTCCTAGTATGATAGATGTAAAATAAAAATCTCATTTCTTTAATATGGATTTCCTAACTAGTAATGGTTAGATATCTTTTTTTTATATTTGTTGTCATTTGGGATTTGCTTTCTCTATACTGCCTATCTTTTGATCATTTTCATATTTTGTGACTTTTTTCACTTATCTAATAAAATCCCCTTAGGTATATTAACTATGTTTTACAAATACTTTATCAAATTTCCCACTTACATATTAACTTTGTTTACATAATATTTGTCATTAAAAAGTTTTATACTTTTATTATTGATTGTGATACTGTGTCTCCAAATCCTGGCATTGTATCATACCATTTTTAAGAATGTAATGAATATAAAAATACCATTTTCTTAATGATTTTTTTATTATATTATGTTAGTCACCATAGTGTACATCCCCGGATTCCGATGTAAAGTTCGATGCTTCATTAGTTGCGTATAACACCCAGTGCACCATGCA
>NW_023242732.1:0-302 GCF_002007445.2 Ailuropoda melanoleuca
CCTTTCTCCACATCCTCTCCAACAATTGTTGTTTCTTGCCTTGTTAATTTTTGCCATTCTAACTGGCATAAAGTGGTATTTCAGTGTGGTTTTGATTTGAATTTCCCTGATGGCGAATGATTTTGAACATTTTTTCATGTGTCTGTTAGCCATTTGTATGTCTTCATTGGAAAAGTGTCTGTTCATATATTCTGCCCATTTTTTTATTTGTTTTTTTGTTTCTCGTGTATTGAGTTTGAGAAGTTCTTTGTAGATCTTGGATACCAGTCTTTTATCTGTAGTGTCATTTGCAAATATATTCT
>NW_023242732.1:442-728 GCF_002007445.2 Ailuropoda melanoleuca
AGATGTGTCATGAAAAAGGTTGCTTTGGCCGATGTTGGATAGGTTGCTGCCTATGTTCTCTTCTAGAATTTTGATGGATTCCTGTCTCACGTCGAGGTCTTTCATCCATTTGGAGTTTATCTTTGTGTATGGTGTGAGAGAGTGGTCAAGTTTCATTCTTTTGCATGTAGCTGTCCAATTATCCCAGCACCATTTAATGAAGAGACTGTCTTTTATCCACCGGAAGTTTTTTCCTGCTTTATCAAAGATTAGTTGCCCAAAGAGCTGAGGGTCCATTTCTGGGTTC
>NW_023242733.1:0-1479 GCF_002007445.2 Ailuropoda melanoleuca
ACACACACACACGTACAGAACCTATACCAGTCTGCAGTGAAGCAGTAGAGACAAGAAGCGGCGTGAGGTGGCTGAGCAGAGGTGTTTCCAGCCCCTGGGTCACTACTAGGGTAAAGGCCAATTTTGTAGGCCTCATGTTTTATAAAAACAACTTGCAAAGCTTATGCTGAAGCACTACTAACAATTCGATTAACCATGCAAAAAAGGCAGATTCAGGGGCGCCTGGGTGGCTCAATCAGTTAAGTGTCTGACTCCTGATTCTGCTCAGGTCATGATCTCAGGGTTGTGGGGTTGAGGCCCTCATCAGCCTCTGTGCTGGGCATGGAGCCTGCTTGGGATTCTCTCTCCCTCCCCTCTGCCTTTCCACCCCATCCCTCTCTTTAAAAAAAAAAGGCAGATTCATCCAATCTCTGGCTAAAAACTGTTCATTTTGCTACATCAAATAGATATAATCAGTTACAAACAGTTACCAACTCTGATTATTTTTTCACCTAATAGTTCATCAGCAACAGAAAAACAGGTGAGACTCAATAGAAGGAAAATGATCAATGCTACAGGAGGGGAATGTGGTTTACTAGTGAATTAATAATCATGTTTGCCCTTTCTACTGTAAAGCCCTGCCTTTCTTACCACTTACTTCTGTCATTTGAGTGGGAAAGCTATTGTTGCAGGAAGTTTTCTTTAAATCAAGCACTTCATCTCAACCTGCATTTTTTTCATATTTACCTTTTGATATTTTTCTTCCCTGACGTATTTTACTGTGACAAGAACCTCTCAGATGAAAGCAGAGTTCAAGGTCTGTTACTATACACAAGTCTAATTAAATATTTGAGAAAAAAGATCTTTCAATCCAGCAAGAATTTAAAAATGTATTTATTCACTTCCTATCTAATATATTAAAAATTGAAATGTAGGGGTTTAAAACAGCTGAACAAATAATAACTAACCTAGTCCACATAAACCCAACTTCTCAGATGGTAGAGTAGAATAAAGGCAAGAACATGAGCCAGGACTCAATCCTGGTTTCCATACCTGTAAGACAGACGGTTACTCTTTTCCCTGCTTATCTCAAAGGGTTACTACGAGACCCAAAAGAAAATGAATGGGAGTGAGCTCTGTAGATTTAACCACGCTGTCCATGCATAAGCCGAACTACTGGGAGAACTAGGAGGAACTTATTTTAACTTGATTCTCAAGATGGGAAAGCAAATGGAATTGTTAAAATGTAGAAACTGTTGGCTCCCCTCAAAAATAAAGTGCTTTAAAAAGCAAAAGAACATCACTGTGTTGAATCACTCAAAAATTCCTTTTATGTTTCATCTGCTATGATGTATTATCTTTGGAAGCAATATGATGCTTCTCTTCTAAAAATGTCACAACTTTGAGGATAATAATTTAAGAATTTCAGAAAAGGGGCGCCTGGGTGGCACAGCAGTTAAGCGTCTGCCTTCGGCTCAGGGCGTGATCCCGGCGTTGTGG
>NW_023242734.1:0-1479 GCF_002007445.2 Ailuropoda melanoleuca
TCTCTAAAGCTGGCCAAGCGGGATGTGTGTCACTTTTAGGTGGGGGTGGGGGGAGGATTATAAAAACGACCCAATAGTAAAGTTGAAAGAAAATCTGGAAAGGAATGATTTTTCCATAACCACATCACTCAAAACAATAACCCTCCCCCTCCCAAATACCCCGGGGTTTTGTGCATCTAAAAGCATGTGTTCTTGAGAGCTGAGAGGGTAACAAGCGCTGCACAGCTCACTCATGCAAACCATGTTTCTGGTTGCCGCAGAGTCTATTTAATTATGACCTAAACAGTTACCTATATCCCGGTCTATCCGGTTCGAGGATACAGTCTGTCCTGGTCTATATCCTAGCCCGTCACACCCTAGTCTACTCAGCTGGCTGCACCTTCTCTCGCTCAGCCTCTCCCTAAGGCTGGATGCTCAAGCGGCTCCATACTGGCCATTATTACTCACGACGCTACCAAGTGCCTCTCGGTGCGCACGATGGTTGCCGTTGGTGGTAGCGGTCTTTTAAATTATTTGTCTGGGACACATTCCCAGGGGTGACATTAATGGGCTAGAGAACGAGAACAGGTTTGGTGTCATCACCTCGGCCTTGTACGAACCCTCTGCAGGGTGCCTGAGCGCGCCCCCTCTAGCCTACCTTCCCTGATTCTTTACGTAACTAGTCGTTCACTTGTTTTACTTTGAATTCTTAATATTACCCAAGACAAACATCGTCTCCTCTGTTTGTTTACTCCTTGTGCTTCCAGGGGGGTCCACTCTACCTATTTAGCTACTGGGGTATCCAGGTTTCTCTTATAAATCTGAATGAATAAAAACCAAATAAAACTACCCATGAAAATGAAAAACAAGATACAAAATTAAAAAATAAATCTGAATGAACAAACTCTATAATGTAACCACCTTCCAATTACTTACCTAATTATTACTGTACTCTTTCAAACGTTCTAAGCTTATACATTAAAATCTATTGTTCACAGGCGCCTGGGTGGCTCAGTCGGTTGACGGCCCAACTCTTGGTTTCCGCTGGGGTCATGATCCCAGGGTCATGGGGTTCAAGCCCCTCCCCCCGCTCTGCACAGTGTCTGCCTGAGATCTCGCTCTCCCTCTTCCTCCCCACCCAAGGCTTGCATGCACGCACTCTGTCTTCTCTCTAAAATAAAAGAATAAATCTTAAAATCTATTTTTCATTTCTTTTGTGAATTTATCTGGACCACTCATTTTTCGAACAGATTAGTCTCACTTCAAAGCATTCCTAATGACTTTCCAGAACCCAAGACTCAGTTTATGCTTCTTAGAAGTTCCAAAGATACAGAAGAAACTTGGAAACCTGGTTAAAAGGATTTGTAAGCACAGTGGGTGAAGTGTTTCTAAGTATTTTGGTTCAGGGGCGCTGGGGTGGCGCAGTCGGTTGAGCTTCTGACTCCTGGTTTCCACTAAGGTCCTGAGATTGAGCAGGCATCTGGCTCTGTGCTCAGCAGG
>NW_023242735.1:0-1479 GCF_002007445.2 Ailuropoda melanoleuca
AAGACTTTGTGTAGTATTCGTATTATTTCTTCCTTAAATGTTCGGTAAACAGTGAAACCATCTGGGCCTGGTATTTTCTTTGTGGAAAAGTTTTCTGTAACAAATTCAGTGTACTGGATAGGTATAGGACTATTTTGATTTTCGATTTCATTTTATAGGTTCGACACTGTGGGAATCAAGAACTAATGGAGTGGCAGGATGGACAAAAAAAGAAGAGAGAGAATGTTTCCATGAGATCCAGCAGTTCCTGGAGGAGACATATCATATTTTCCCTGGGGAAGAACAGGGCATCAGGCATTAGGGAAGCATGGTCTATGGGAAGACAGGGGGAATTCACTGGGCTTCACTAGGACTTCCCGGTGATGCTTTCCAAGAATGGATGGACCATCCTGTGTTCTGAGTACAAGCTCACAGAGAAACCTTAAAACTTAATCAGCATCCCAGAGAAGCACCATATTTGGTAGACCGAAAGGCTGCACATGCTTTACAATCATTACGGTAATAGCTAACTTTCTTGGTACAGCTGTGTGTATGTGTGTGTGTGTGTCCTCAATATTTGAGTCTGCCAAATATGGTGCGAGGATGCCTTCCAACCTGTGACAATCTTATATACTACACTGATATTACACTTTTCTATTTCTGTCTCCTGTGAGTTTGTTTATCATGAATTGGTTTCCTGGAGATGATTGCCTCCAGGTATACTGACAGAATCAAGCTTCAGGCTGTGAAAGCAACGGACAGACTGCAGATTTCAGTGATACCCCTCCCCCCACCACACATACACACATACACATAGTAGGTACCGCTCCCTTTTGAAAGCCTGACAGGTGATCTCGCCAGGCACAGGGTGGCTTGAGGTGGGTGCAAGAAATGAGGAGGGGCTGGCTCCAGGGCTGAACCCCACATGCTTATGTCGTCTGGGGTACTGCGTCTGTGTGACCCTGTCCCGGTCACCACGCTGGACTTGCCAGCCGCACCCCCCACAGGGACTCTGGCCCACTCCAATTCATTCTCCAGGCCGCCGCCAGTGGGAACTTTCTGACACAGAAATTTGATCTTACCATCACCTCCTTCCTTTACGTGCCTGCCCAACCGAAGTCCCTTCATGGCTTCCCGTTTCTCTCTGGGTAAGGACCCAAGTCCTTAAGATGGTCCAGAGCCTGCCAAGTCTGGCCGGGCCACTGCATCCTCAGAGTGTGGCACACAGCAGATGCTTATTGAATGAATGGCATCCTTAGGTGACGGATGCTCTGAGTGCCATCCTAATACCCTCTCGGTTTGTGGTGCAGATTAAGTGAGTAACGCCGGTGAAAGTGCTCCCTAAAGCGGTAAAGCGCTACAGAGCCCTGTGCGCGTGTTCACCAATGAACTGGACCGTGGGAAGGATGGAAGCGGAGGGGACGGGCCCGGGCGCGCGGGCGCCCCCGTGTGGCGAGGCCGGGCCGGTGCGGCGGCGGAGGTGGCTGGGAGGTGGGCGGG
>NW_023242736.1:0-1479 GCF_002007445.2 Ailuropoda melanoleuca
TAAGTGGTGGTCAGTTTCAGGAGCAGAACTGTGAGCAGAGGCAGAGAGAGGAATGGACCCTCACGCTGTTCTCGCTTGGTCGGAACAGTGATGATTCTCAACTCGAAGACAAAGGAAAAGTAGAGCAGTGGGAGCAGCACTGAGAAAGGCAGGAAACTTGTATATTTAGGGTGTGACTTGTAGCTCATGAGAGCAAGAGTAAGTGAAAAACACAAATAAACAGATTTTGTTGGGTTTATATGTGGATTGTTTTGAATAGAAAAGTAAGGAATTTGGACCTTCTGCTGCTGCAAAAGGGAAATGAAACATATGATGTGATTTTTGTTTTATAAGATGAGGCTATCGTTTGAAGAAACATTTTCCAAAAAAGAAACCCAACTAAATGTTCTTATCAGTTGTCAAAGGAATGCAGAGTACATCATGAACATAGTTTCTGTGTCTCATGATAACACGTTGTAAAGGTATAGGAAAGCAATGAATTTCATGCTGTTAGAAAATGAATCGCTGTCTTTCTGTAAGCAGATAGCAATTTATACCAATAGCGTGAAAATTTCACAAACTCTTCCAGCCATTAATTCCCCTTCTAGGAATGTGTCTTAATTATTTTAAAAATTCTTTAAAGATTTTATTTATTTATTTGAGAGAGAGAGAGAGCACAAGCAGGGGGAGAAGCAGCGGGAGAGAGAGAAGTAGACTCCCCGGTGAGCGGGGAGCCCTAGGTATAGGCGTTCTATCCCAGAACCCTGGGGTCACGACCTGAGCCGAAGGCAGCCGCTCAACCAACGGAGCCACCCAGGCACCCTAGGAACGTGTCTTAATTAAATAATTACAGCTTTGTGTAAAGATTTAGCTCTAAGCTGTCTGTCACTTTTTTCAATAATAAAAAATAGGAGCAAACCAAACATTTCAAAATGGTGGAGTGGTAAAATAAATTATGGTATATTCAAGTAATGGAATATTAGGCAGTAATTCAAATAGTGTTATAGAAGATTCAATTGTATAAAATAAATATACCGTAAAGTGGAAAATGAGTTCCCCTAAGTTTTAGCATTAACATTTAAAACATAAACCTATATAAAATAAATATATATAGGAAATACATATATATACATCTGTACTTATGTACATGTATGTACTGTGTAGATATGTTTACCTCTTATATTATATATACATATATACATGGATACATTATATGTACAAGATATTTATAGAGAAAAACTTGGAAACATACACATCAAATTAACTACTCTTTCTTTTTATTTTATGATTTTTTATAATTAAGGTATGTTGCTTTCAAAATCATATAGAACCAATGACTACTAACTATAAATGCATTTTTAAATGTAGAAATCCAAATACCACCCTTTCCACAGTAGAAAATTGTATTGGGAAGAAACTAAAGGTGAGGGACCACTTAGTACACTCTCTACGTGACAAATACTGATAGCCTGAATTAAGTCCCATTGGGAAGTTGAAAAG
>NW_023242737.1:0-3734 GCF_002007445.2 Ailuropoda melanoleuca
CTCTCTCGCTGGCTGTCTCTATCTCTGTTGAATAAATAAATAAAATCTTTAAATAAATAAATAAATAAATAGCCACAGAAACACTATTTTGTATGGAGGCAAATACCAGAAGGGTTTGAAAATTACTTCTTTATTCTACAGGATATTGATGTCATATTTCTATATGATATGGACTCATCCTATTTTTAACATGCATTTCGAAGTTATAATAATTAGAATGATGTGATACTGGCCTAGAAATCAATAAACAGATTTATGTGCCACTACAGAAATTTAAAAATTGTTACAAATGAAGTTAGTGAAAGAGCAGACTTTTCAGATAAATTAAGAACTAGTTAAATGACTGACATACCTGGGTAGAAAACGTTGTGCACAATCATAGGCCTCAGGTGCAAAACTAAGAGAAAATATTCTCCATGTGGAAAAGAAAATTACACGTTTCTAATAAGCAGTGAGCAATGATTCGTTGATCTTCAAATTTGCTATTACACATTCAGTGAACAAAGCCTACTCACAGCACTAACAAAAACTCACATACCCCTCACATACTCTCTTCCTCCTTGAAAAAGAAAAAAAAGTGAACTTCTCTAAACCTCTTCTAGCAGTGAGACTTTGAGTCAGAGGTCTGAGTTGAAGTCCTATTTCTGTAAACCAACTTTGGAGCTCTGGGTAAACAATGTAACCTTGAACCTCTGATACTTTATTTTAAAAAATGAGGTGAGTAACTGCTGATAAAACCAAGCTATCTCACTTAATTTCATGGTACCCTATGTAGACCTGCCTTGAAAACAGTAAAGTACCTAAATGAGTAATTGGTATTAGCGTGATTATTGCTTAAAAGGACAAATTCACATAAAACTCTTAGGAGAAAAAGAATACTCCCAAGCGGGGTGTGTGTGTGTGTATGTGTATTCCTACTAACAACGTTCCTGATTAGAATATACTGCATTTTTATAGCTCTATTTTAGAAATAACACATTCTAAGAATAAGTTATTTTACTTCTAAGAAGTACCTGAATTCAACAATAAGAAAATTAATGGACCAAATTAAAAAATAGGCAAAAGATATGAACAGACACTTCACCAAAAAAGATACACAGATGGTAAATAAGCAAATGAAAAGAAGCTTAACATAATGTCATTAGGAAATTGCAAATTAAAACAACGAGACATTACAATTTAAAAACAGGCAATTAAAAATAGGCAAAAGATCTGAACAGACACTTCACCAAAAAAGATACACAGATGGAAAATAAGCATATGAAACGATGCTCAACATCATATGTCATTAGGAAATTGCAAATTAAAGTAACAATGAGCTATTACATACCTGTTAGAATGCGCAAAATCTAAAACACAAGACCAAGTGCTGGCAAGGTATGGAGTAACAGGTATTCTCATTTACTGCTGGTAGGAATGCAGAATGGTATAACCACTTAGAAAGACAAATCAGCAGTTTCTTACAAAACTAAACATACTCCTACCATATGATCAACAATCGTGCTCTTTGGTGTGTTCTGAAAAGAGTTGAAAATGTGTGTCCATGCAAAAATGTGCACGCAAATGTTTTATAGCAGCCTTATTCTTAATTGTCCAAACCTGGAAACTAAGATGCCCTTCAGTAAGTGAACGGATAAATAAACTGTGGTATATCCAACCAATGGAATATTATTCAACACTAAAAAGAAGTGGGCTGTCAAACTATGAAAAGACATAAAGGAAACTTAAATGTGTATTATTAAGTGAAAAAAGACAACTGAAAAGGCTATATACTGTATAACACAGCCTTTTACTACACTTATATCACATAGCCAATACACTATAATATAGCCAACTATATGACATTCTGGAAAAGACAATACTACACAGAGAGTAAAAGAGCTCAATAGTTGCCAAGGACTGGGGGAAAGTAGGGTTAAACAGATGGAGCACAAAGGATTTTTAGAGCAATGAAACTACTTGAATCATACTATAGTGGAAAATATGTGTCATCATACATTTGTCCAAACCCACAGAATGTGAAACACCAAGAGTGAGCCCTACTGTAAAGTATGGACTTCGGGTGAAGTTATATGTCAATGTAGGTTCTTCAGCTGTAACAAATGTACCATACTGGAGCAGGGTTTTGAGAGTAGGGGAAGCTGGGCATATGTGGAGGCAGAGAATATATGGGAAATCTCTGTAACTTCTCCTTAATTTTGCTGTGAACCTAACACTGTTCTAAACGTAAAATCCAATTTTAAAGATGTGCCTGATTCCAAATATATATGTTTTAATTGGCTAGAAGCATAGAACCATATTTAAATAATTAAAATTAAAATTGAGAAGCAATATAGGGTAGACAGTTTAGGGGGTTTTAGGGTAGTTTTTTAAATAACATGATATTTAGAATCCTAAACATATTGACTTTTAATTTACTCCTTGAAAAGTTGGACATTATAACAAATCCTTAAATGAATTGAGAAGACCACAGAAAGTATCTGAATGAAAATCATTGGTTTAATGTATTTAGATTAGTTCAATTTCAAAAATTCCATAACAATGACCATAAAGGAGGTAAATCTGGGATATTATCAACACCATTATCTGCTTAAATTAATTTCTGAAAGCACAAATCTTAAAGTTAAGCAAACCCATTCATTTAAGAGTTTTTAAATTAAATGTCAAAAACTTGGAAAGTTGGTGAAACTTAGGCATACTTCATACCAGGAAAAAAAATCTACTTGAATAGCACATTAGTTGGGACATTTTCAATTTCAAATGACAGAACCTCAACTCAAACTAGCCTGGATTCAGAGTCCAGACTGCTCACCATTATACCATAGTACCACCATAACTAAAATTAGCCTAAGGAAAATAAAAGGAGTTGGGAAATATATACTGTTTCTGGGAAGAATAGGGTAAACCAGATTAGGTTAGGTTAGAAAGAGGTCTCCTCTTTCTTCTTCCTGTGTCCTCAGTCTTAATGCCTTCTTTCTCCTTCAGTCTCACACTATTTCTTTTGCTCTCCCTATCTTTATCTGTTTGCTTTTTCCCCTCATTTTTTCCTATTGAGGATCTGATTCTTCCAAGTAGTGGGAGACATGGACGTGGCCTGCAGTTGACTCCGTGTCCACAAATCCTGCTTTAGCCACATCAGAGGAAGGAGAGAATATTGATTTCCCAGAGCTACTACATAAAATTCCAATGAAGTAAACTGATTGACCCTGCTCGCATCATGTGCCCATCTTTAGGCCAAAATTATTAATTTCACTTGGCGTAGAAAGGAAAATGCCCCTAAGTGAAGAGGGCAGAAATGGAAAAAAAGGGTGGGAGGGAAATTAAGAAGACAACAGTTTGATTAACATATTTAATTAGGTGTATTTTTATTAATACATTAAATTTTTTTTAAAAAGCTGTTTTAAAAACAGAAGTCCTAGGACTAAAATTATATTTTTATTGGGAAATCCAGAAATAACTTATTTCTCAAGATAATCTAAAATCTGATAATGAAGATGTCCAGTACATTAGCCTATCAGAAGACACCAAGTACTTCAGAAAGCATTTTCTTGAGGGGCGCTTGGGTGGCTCAGTTGGTTAAGCAGCTGCCTTTGGCTCAGGTCTTGATCCCAAGGGTCCCTGGTCAGCAGGGAGCCTCCTTCTCCCTCTCCCTCTGCCCACCCCCATTGTGCTCTCTCTCTCTCACTCTCTCAAATAAATTAATAAAATCTTTAAAAAAAAAAAAAAAAAAAACA
>NW_023242738.1:0-1479 GCF_002007445.2 Ailuropoda melanoleuca
TGCCAGGGGAGCAGCGCCGGCAGCCAGAACCTCCTCACCTCCAAGCATCCACTCGGAGAAACTCGCTTGGGTACAGAAGAGGACATGTCCAAGAATGTTCTCGTCGGCATTGCTTGTCAGAGCAAAAATAAACGTTAGCCACGCAATAGAACAGGTGGTGATGGAATTTACATGAATTAGAACCACGCATATTAACAAGAAAAAAAAAACTCCAAAAAAAGTGAAATAAAAAAGTAAGTTACAAAAGGCTACTAAGAGTTGGTATCATTTATATAAAGTTTCAAATCTGCAAAATAATATTACTGTTTTGGATGCATATAGGATGAGTAGAAGCATAAAGACTTATATGGGAATGACAAACAAAATTCGAGATAACGGTGATTTTAGGGGTGGAAGGATAGATGGGAATTGGATCAGGAAGTTGCCTTCAACTGTATTTGTAAGATCTAAAGCTGAAGAATGGACACAATGATTTTCTTTATATTCTTTGAGTGCCTTTTTATGTAACTGAAAAAATTATTTTTTAAAGAAGAAATTCAGAAGCATATGGTGTATTATTCTCTCTACTTTTCTGCAATGTGAAGGGTTTTTTTCTGAATTAATAAAATACCACATTTTTATAATACTCTATGTACAACCCCCCCCTTCTGTCGCCTGTATTTTACCACTCAAATGAATTGAGGGGAAGATGGAATGAGATAGTGATGCTATTTTAAAAGTAGTGAGCCAACGGCCTCCTCTACTGAGACCCAGAGCTTGAAATACATTAGGTTTGGTTCAGTCTGGAATATTAATAGGATTTAATTATTAATAAGCTAAGTGTCATAAGGGTCCATGATCCTTAAAAGAACTAATCACATTTCAAAGGGTATTGAAAACCATATAAATGTAATAAAGTTGCACAGTCTACTCATCAGCTTGTTACCTGAAAGTGTGTAGAGGACGTGGCTTACTTACTTACTTTTATTCTAGAAACCAGCCCAGACTTTTACATCAGACTTTCTAACAATGTCACTTAGTATCCACGGAGAAGAAACAAAGATTTTACACACATACACACCAACCCATGCTTTATAAGGATACATACATATTTAACAACATATATCAGATACATTGAAGGATCACTATCAGGGTGAAAGGGTAAAAATAAAATTATATAAAACTAGAAAGGGGCCTTATATGGACTGATAATGACAATTTGCTATGAATCAAGGAGTAAGGTAAGATACCTTCTCAACAGGTAAGATTAGAAACACAAAACCAAACCGAGCAAACAAACAAAAAAACCAACCTGGTCCCTTGACCTTAAGGTGCTTATGAATTAATTAGAGGAGAAAAATTGTAAAATAAATGTGATGGCTCGGGGCGCCTGGGTGGCTCAGCCGTTAAGCATCTGCCTTTGGCTCACGGCGTGATCCCGGTGTTCTGGGATGGAGCCCCACATCAGGCTCCTCTGCTGGGAGCCTGCTTCTTCCTCTC
>NW_023242739.1:0-1479 GCF_002007445.2 Ailuropoda melanoleuca
TGCTGGGAGCCTGCTTCTTCCTCTCCCACTCCCCCTGCCTGTGTTCCCTCTCTCACTGGCTGTCTCTCTCCGTCAAATAAATTAAAAAAATCTTTTAAATAAATAAATAAATAAATAAAATAAAGTGCAAGGTCAACATACAGGAAAAGCACACTGGCCTAGGAAACGATGAGTCAACCAATACTTGGCAGATCTCAGGTACTTGAAAGAAAATTTTATTTTGCCTCAAAAAAGGAATTAAATTGTCCTACTATTTGGCAAGGACAAAAGATCACCTGTAAGTGTTTTATTTGTACTTTTTAAGAGCCATTATTATGGGGTACCTTTAAAAGCCGGTATATGATTACAACATTAAGGCCACTTCCTTAATATACTGAATATATCTAACTCCTCTCAAAGCCAACTCTTTGTGAAATAATTCTTTCTTCCCTTCAATACTATTTAGATAAGAAACAGCCAAAACAGTACAGGATGACTAAACCTGAACTTGCTACAGGAATTTCCAAACAGATAAGAACTTAAGAACTTTGCAAATACACCCCTATCTGAAAGACAAGAGAAACTTGGAGAAAGTATCCAGTGAAAATATGAGCTCCTTTCTTAAAAGGTAAACTCTTCAATGCTAAGTCTATCTTATAAATTATATTCAGCCCTTGGCGTCTGTGCTAACGCCAAGAGGGAAAATGGCTTCCACTGTCACTATCAAAAGCAACTCACTTTAATGAAATATGATGTCTAGAATTTGCTTCAAAACGATCTGGAGTGGGGCCTGGAGGGCCAGATGGAACAAGATGGGCCAAGAGTTAACAGCCACTGCAGCTGGGTAATGGATATGGTTCATGGGGGTTATACTCCCCCCACTTTTGTAGGTGCTGGAATTTTTCATAATAAAAGGTTAAATGGAGAAAGAGAAGAAAGCTGGTTTTTTTAGAAAGTGTCTCTGAACCAGCCAATTTTTGTAAGCCACCAGCTCAGGAGTTACTCACCTGAGAATTAAAAAGGAAAGAATATAACTAGCATGTAAAAAATTCTTTAGAGTTATAAAACAATCAAAATAACCGTATAGTTTTTTGTTCACACCAGAGTAAAAAGCGGACTTAAGAAATCACCTGTCTCTAGCTTGGTAAGTTTTCTCCCGTTTATGTCACTGCAATTAAGTGTGATTTAAGAGAATGGTTACTTTTTTATTTCATCCTAACAGACACTTTTTCTGAAATTTAATCAAAGGGAATGATGGGATACCTTACAGAAATTGTTTCTACCCACAAATCCAGACTTTGAATAAAGCTTAGCAAATTTTAAACCATCCTTTTCATCCGTTTCTAGGAGCTTACCTTAGACCAAACTAAATAAAGCTAATTTTTTAACATATTACCTATATCTTAATAAACACTCTCATAAATCATGCTATTCCATCTTTGGAAAACTTCATTCTTTTGGATCCTGCTAAGAACTGCAACACAAAAGAGACCAAAGTCC
>NW_023242740.1:0-1480 GCF_002007445.2 Ailuropoda melanoleuca
AAAAAAAAAAAAAAAAAAAAAAACCACTTGTGTCTTGTGAAAGGGGGTGAGTGAGAGTGGATAGAATGGAAGAGGCATGGCTGGGTTTTGTGTCTAGACACTGGCTCCCCAGAGGTGAAATACCTTCACGTGTTCCCTTCTTCTGAGGTCTCCCTTCTGCCTGAGATCTGAGTCAGCTTTGCATCTAGGAATTCCCACCCCCACCCCCACAGATTACAGCCCAGACCCTGGGTCTCCCCTGCCGCTGGGATTCCTTGCCCACTCTCTAGGGCTTCCACACCTTGTGTCCCAGATCCCGGGATTCTGCCTCCTAGATCCTTGGTCTTGGTCCTGGGTCTCCCCTGATTCTGCAACCCCTATTGTGTCCCACACCCCAGCACCCCACAAGTTCGGGGATGCTCACCTCTCAGACACTTCTCCTCCTCTCAAGTCCTAGGTTCCTTTCCCGAAGTCTCCCTGCTTGTGGGAGACTGCTCTCATTCCATCCTAGATCCCAGGTCTCCTGACTCCAACCCCTTCATTTGTACTGTGTCACCCCAGCCCTTGGGCCCTTCAGTTCTCCTCTGGTTCAGGGACACCTGTCTTGGAGACACTCATGCCATCCTAAGCCCAAGACCCCTTGCGGGGTAGCCCCTTTCCCACAAGGCCTGGAGTAGCCCCTGTTTGTGTATCTCCCATTCACCCCAGGGCCTGGATCTCCTTGGTCTCCAGGCCCCCCATTTTGCCCCAGCACACCTGACGCACCGGCATCTGCCTGTGTAAGTTGCAGAGGTTGAAGAGGCCAGGAACCCCCATATTTCTGCCTTCCCCTTTCCATCCTGAACCCCCAATGCTGGGTCTGTTTCCTCCCAGCATTAGTAAACTTTGTCTAAAGAAATCTCAATCCCGCGCCTATTTCTGGTGGACCTGGAAAGGCTACACTGTTCCCCTTCCTGACTTTGGGAGCTCTTGCCTGCCCTTGACCACACAGCGCTCGCTCCAGGCTGCCTGGTCTCCAGCAGCAGCTTTTCCTGGAGATGCGCTTCCTGTGGAAGCTCTGTCTCCCCACTGAAGATCAGGGAGACCCCGAGGGACAGCTCCACGCGGCCCACACAGCGAGGCTCAGGCCTTGGGAGGGTCCGAGGAACCCTCTGAGGGGAACATGGACCCCCAGCTTCTAGGGACCCCTATCTGAAAGAGGACATTGGAGGGTTCAGATGGGGCAGGTAAAACAGTCCCCCAAACCTGCAGCCTCTGTGCTGGATGTGAGGCTTATCCCCCCATCAACCCCCTCTGTGCCCCCTCAACACTCAGATGAAGACTGGTCACCTCACTGCCTGGCGAGGCAAAGGCTACAACCCAAAGCTCGAGGCTACAATCCAGTATGGTATTGCAAGTGGGGGCAGGGAGCAGTAAGACCCAGTAAGGGTCGGGAAGGGGGTCTTTGTTCCTGTTCCCGAGGAGTAAACAGCATGTGCAAGGGCCTGGGGGTGGGGGTGGG
>NW_023242741.1:0-1480 GCF_002007445.2 Ailuropoda melanoleuca
AGTTGTCGCCACCCCAGTGACCTCCTCTGTCCAAAGACAGGGCCACGGAGCAAGGCCTGCGTCCCTTGGAGCCAGGAGCAGCACTGAGGAGAGGGCTCGGCATCCTAACACTGCCTGGGGTGTTCCTCCCGTCCCCACACCCTCCTGGGATGTGCTGCTCATTCATGTTAGCCAGTAAGCGTCTTTATGCTTTTATGAGCCAAGCACCATGCAGGGTGGGTAGGATAGGATATCCATAGCTGACGTTTACGGAGTGCTTACCATGTGCTCTGCTCTCTTCCACATGTGCATTAACTGATTTAATCCTCACCCAAACCCTACAAATCAGGATGACTGCCATCCCCATTTTACAAATGAGCCAACTGAAGGAAAAGAGGTTGTTACTTCCAGGTGCTCCTACAGCTGGTCAGTGACAGTCAGGATCTGAACGTGGGTCACTGGGCTCCAGAATCCTTCACTGTCCCGTACTGACAACACAGTGACAAACAAGCTGGACAACATCCCCATGTCACAGAACTTACCTTCTGGCTCTGGAGATGTGGAGCAGAAAACAGGTGGGGGCAGGGCTCAGGTGTGGGCTGGACCAGCGACTGACTTCTCACCAACAGAATCCGGCACAGGTGCCCTCCTGGGAGTAACTCACAAAATAATGTGATTTCCACCTGTTCGCACCTTCTCTCCGGCCCTCTCATTGGATCTCTTAGGAGGCCAGCTTCAATGCGGCCCCGTGGCCATGTCCCCATAGCAGGGGGTGCAGGGGGGCCCGCTTGCCAATCTCCAGTGAGGATCTGAAGCCTTAGTCCAACAGCCTGTGAGAAGTGACTCCTGCTAACACCCCCCCCCCGAGTAAACTTGGACATGAATTCAGTCCAGGTGAACGCTGACATGAGATCACAGCCCCAGTCAGCGTCTGGATGGCAGCCGTGGGAGGGGCCGGAGCCAGAGGACCCAGGCAGCCAGGCCCAGAGTCCTGGTTGTTTTAAGCCACTAAGTTTTGGGGGTTTGTTATACAGAACTAGGTAACCAATACAGTCACCACATTGGGAATCACCCAAATGTCCATCAAAAGCAGAATGGACACATAAGCTGGAGATCAGTAACAATCACACGGCGGAGGGTTCGGCAGCATCGAAAGGAATGAGCTACAACTGTATCCAACAACATGGATAAAACGTGGAGCAAAAAATAGATACATCTATATATATCACTACCCAAGAGAATAGATGAATATTATTTCATTTATATGCGATGCAAAATAGACCACATGCTGTCGAGTTGCATGCAAAGAGCTGACAGGGTGCTTTACAAGGCCAAGCCGGCATCACAGTGGAAGTCGGGGGGGCCGGAGGGAGGCAGCCACGCTGGGAAGGGCCCCCACCAGTCTCAGAGGCCGGGGCCTCATTCTGCATCCTGACCTGGCTGCGGGTCCCACGGGGTTTGCGTTATGCTTGCTCATCACAGCGTGCTGCTGTGTTTTATG
>NW_023242742.1:0-1480 GCF_002007445.2 Ailuropoda melanoleuca
CAAGCAGGGGGAGTGGGAGAGGAAGAAGCAGGCTCATAGCAGAGGAGCCCGATGTGGGGCTCGATCCCAGATCGCCGGGATCACGCCCTGAGCCGAAGGCAGACGCCCCACCGCTGTGCCACCCAGGCGCCCCTTCCAGTTTATTTTTTGAGACCCAATTTAAATAACTCCTTCTGGACTTTGAAAACAGAGTGAGTCAAACCCCCCACGCTTCCCCACCAAATTTTGGGCTATTTATGTGTGCTCCTTGATCACACCTCTTTGAGAATTACAATTATTTTGTTTCCCTCATTAACCTATGTGTTCTTTAAGTGTAGAGTGTTATTTATCTTTGTAAACCTGATGACTTCCTTATAGGAGATCAAGGTAGGTTTGTTAAATGAATTAATAAGTATAGGAAAAGAAGGTCTAAAAATAAGTAAATAGACCTAGTGCTAAGCAAATAAAGCTTTATAGATGAAAATCAGGACAGATAATTTGTTTCTTCGATGATGGTGCATTGGTACATCATTGTTTCACTTGGAGCTCCACCCCAAGAACATCCTCTTAGCCAAGGAGCTTCAGAGACTGGTCAGCAGATAAGGACCAAAGGGTGGAACTTGATTGTGCCTTTTCCCCTGTGGCCATGTTAGAGAGCTGTTGTTTTCTCCTCTTGTAGTAAAGACTTCACTACATGGTTTTGAGCAGGTTAGTGACATGATGAAAGATGTGCTTTAGAAAATTAAATCTGTTGCTGCAAAGAAAAGACAGGGAAGCAGAGAGACTAGTTATACCTACAACAGCACGGAATGAAGTAATGAGGATGGTGGGTGTAGGGACATATCTGTAACAAATCAACCGCTGCAAATGTCATAAGGCTTTTACGATTGTGATGGTTTTAGAGCCACTCTTTGAAGAATATCTATCTGTTATACATTATTATATTTCCCCCCACCCAGTCTCTGAGTGACAAAGTCATTTTAAGATCAACAATTGATCTTAGATATTTTTGATTTTGGAGACCCCCACCTCACATAATGCCAAGCATATTAAATTGGTTCCCCACCCAACATTACATATAATATACTAAAGATATAAAGATTAAGGTAAAAGTTAACTACTAAAAAATGTTACATCTTGTTAATGTTGACAGAAAACACTGATTACAATTTTTGTGGGGCTTTTTTTCCCTTTTTTTCTGGGCACAATGAAATAAATAATCACCATAGTAAGGCCATAATAATAAGGCCATAATCACTGTGGCAAACAAACAAAAAACAAGCCTTGTAATGAGATATTATTTCTCTGCTACCAAGGATTAGAGAAATGGTTAAAAGACCAATGACTTCCTGGATTCCAGATGTTTTTCAGTAATAACAAGATTTATTAATGCTAAATGGTTTGTATCTTCCACAGGCTTAGCTTTTATTTTTCTTCTCTTCCCATATTCAACCTTCTCAGTGATAACATTATATACCAATTCGACTTTCAGGAAAAAAAA
>NW_023242743.1:0-1480 GCF_002007445.2 Ailuropoda melanoleuca
GCTAATGGGGCACAATCGGTGCTATCTGAATTTTTGGATTGTGTGAAGTCTGTCCTTCGAGTCGACCATTTTGTTGTTTCATAACAAAAAAGAATCCATGATTTGAGTCTCTCAGGCATGATTGTTCTTATGATAGCCATGGAATAATTTGCAACTATGAAACTAGCATGAAAATGTATTACTTTAGTATCTTCAAAGTATTATCCCTGCCACATGACCTAGTGGGCAAGACAAGCTTTAACAGATAATCACACAAGTGAATAGCAAAATTATGGAGAAGAGTATGATGAAAGCAAATATAGGTCCTATAAGATGGGGATGGACAGAGGTTGGAGAATTCCTCTGTAAGAAAGTGGCATCTTAGCTGGGAGCTGAAGAATGAGTAAGATTTAGCTGGGAGCAGGACAAGAGTGTTTCAGGAGTGTAAAGGCAAAAAGGAGGAAGGGCACTGCCCTGAAGAGCCAAATGGAAGCACGTGGGGGTTTGGGGGGGCTGGATCAGGGTAAACACAAGAATGTGGCACAGGATGTAACAATGCCCTGAGCTATCATGCACACCACGTCGTTCAGGGCTGGTGGATTACGTTAGAGGTTTGGGATTTTAACCCCAGTACAAGGGCAGCTACCAAAGGATTTTAGCCTGTGATTGCCAATTTGTGATGATGGAAACTCCAGGGAGCAAAATATATAATGATAATAGCTATAGTAGCATTTATGCAATGCTTCCTTGGTGTCAGGAGGCTTATGTGTTGTTATTTAACCTTCGCAATACCTGGTGAGGTAATAATTGCCACTCTTCTTTGGGCACTGACAATATTCCAGGCACCATATTAAACACTTTGCAAGTATGTCTGTAATCTCGCAACAAACTTGTCAGGGGGTGTTATTATCTCTTTATTTTAAATAGTGGAATGCAGGCAAAGAACACATGCTCGGGGTCGATTAAGCGATGATTAAGGTAAGTGGCAAGAGCTGCTGTGCGAGCCTGAAGCTATGCAATCCCACCCTTCTGCAGTTGGAGGCATGCAGCGTACTTAGAGAGATGGCTAGGGAGTGTTAATAGTATGAGTACCAGAGCAAGATACACAAGGAAGAAGTTGAGGAAGGGCTTTAAACATTCCTGAATCTCTCATTTTGGCTGAATTTAGGACAAATCCACTCAATCTGTCACTGTACCTGTCTAATTTGCCAGCAACCCATTAAGTCATCTTGTGTTTATGCCATGTGTTTTAGCTTCCTAGGGTCTCCACAACAAATAACTACAAACTCAGGGGCTTACAACAATAGAAATTTATTGCGTCCAGGTTCTGGAGGCCACAAGTCTGAAATCAAGATGTCGGCTGGGCTCCGTCCTCCCTGGAGCCTCTGAGGGGACTCCTTCCTCGCCTCCTCCACTGGTGGCTCTAGGCATTCCTTGGCTTGTGGCTGTATGGCTTCAATCTCTGCCTCTGTCTTCACATGGCCTTCTCCTCCTTTCCCTC
>NW_023242744.1:0-159 GCF_002007445.2 Ailuropoda melanoleuca
GGGCTTTCCCCTCACACTTTGTTTCTTGGTTCTAAGGGCTGGATCCTCCCCAGGCCCCTACACCAAATGTTTAATCGTGGCCCCAGTGAAAAGGCTGATGTTCGCTGGAGGTGTTTTCCTGGACGCTCTGCTTTATTACCAATGAGAAGGGCGCTGAGT
>NW_023242744.1:307-468 GCF_002007445.2 Ailuropoda melanoleuca
CCCTCATGTTTCCCTATCCACGAAGGGTAATGATAGTGCTAAGACGGTCCCTGAACGGTGTTGTTTCTGACGGACGTGTTTTGGGCCTTATCATTCCATTGCCGCCAGCAGTTTTGACAGGATTTCCCCAGGGAGCAAGCATTTCGTTGGAAGCGGGTTTT
>NW_023242744.1:626-789 GCF_002007445.2 Ailuropoda melanoleuca
TTCTAAGGGCTGGATCCTCCCCAGGACCCTACATCCAATGTGGAATCGGGGTCACCAGTGAAAAGGCTGCTGTTCGCTGGAGGGTATTTCCGGGACGCTCTGCTTTATTACCACTGAGAAGGGCGCTGAGTCCTCGAAAATCCTGAACCTTTTCATTCATGCT
>NW_023242745.1:0-1480 GCF_002007445.2 Ailuropoda melanoleuca
GAAACCCCTCCATTGACTTAGCCCCCCTCTGCACACTCTGCTTTTCCTGGGCGCTCTCTCGCTGCATTTATTCATTTATGGCTAAGGCGCTGCGCTGGGAGGAAGTGACACCTAGACTGAGCTCGGAAGGCTGGAAGAATGGGCCTGGGATGACAGGAAGGTCAGTGGGAGAAGAGTGTACCAGGCAGAGGAAACTGCTGACGTGGTGAGACTCTGGGGAGCGTAATGCAGGTACCACTCCGCACTTACCATGTTCCATGCGTGCTCTGAATCGCTGCTTTAATGCGCGCACATATAGAGTAGACGCCATTTCAACCCCCTCTTTGAACAGATGGGGAAACTGAGGCACGCAGAGGTTAAGGGACTTCCCCTTCACACAACAGTGGAGCTGAGCGTGGGCAAGTGAGCTGTTCAGTGGAACCTGGAGAGCCTGGGGGGCAAATGGTCCTGGGTGAGGCTGAGGGGCTGACAAAGGATGGACCCAAGAGGCCTTTCAGGGAGACTAGATGAGAGCCCTGGACAACAGATGGTTATGGGGCCCCAGTGTGGATTCAATATTAAACTTCAAAATAAGAAGTCCACCAAAATGAAGAATTTCCCTTGATCACCTCACAGTTTTAAAAAGTTTCAAAACTGGGTGCCTGGCTGGTTCAGTCAGTAGAACGTGGGACTCTTGATCTTGGGCTGTGAGTTCAAGTCCCACATTGGGTGTGGAGCCTACTGTACATAAATTAATAAACAAAGAATCATTTGTTGGTGCCTTAAGCCCATGCTTAGTCTGCTTTTATCCAACGGTAAATTTCCACACCGCTTATAAGCCCCTTATGGATGTTGCAGCTTAGCCACCGAAAGTGCCCAAGACAGAGTCTGCTGCAGGGGTGCATATAGATTGGAGGGCGAAGATTAGAGTCAAGGCCTACAGTTGGAGGCAGGTACGGTAATGAGGGCGGGTGGACAATGACCATGATCCTTTTCCAGGACAGGGGGGAGGGGAGAGGAGAAAGCCATTGAGGAGGCTGCATCCCCAGGGCTCGGTGACTGCGTAACAGAGGCAGGGGCAGTCAAGGGGGCATCCCCATGTCAGACTTGTTCAGGGTCTCTGAATCTCCCGTCTTCCTCACTGTCCTCTGGGCATCCCTCTGTACTCCCCTTGGAGTCCACACCACATCCTCTGGAGTCTCAGATCTAGCCTGTAATCCGCAGGTCGTGTATTGTGCAACACTGGGCTTCCAGCCAGATTGTAAGCAGCCCAGTGCGGGCCTGATTCTTAGAGCAGAAATCATTTCTCGCAATTTCGGGTGAGCAGAGATAGCTGTGTTCTTTAAACAATGGGCCTCACATTCCCATAAACCTAAACATCAGGTTTTAGCCATCCCAAAGGGTGTCACCCCACAACTCAGTTCAACAGCAACCTCCACGGGCTGCTCCGTCCGCTGCCCTGAGCCAGAGATGAAGGCGACCAGTCTCTGCCCGAGTGGCT
>NW_023242746.1:0-1481 GCF_002007445.2 Ailuropoda melanoleuca
TATATATATATATAAAATCACTTCTTTATCCATTCATCAATCAATGAACACCTAGGCTGCTTCCATTAATTTGTCTATTGTAAATAATGCTGAAATAAACACAAGAGTGCATCTATCACTTCAAATTAGTGTTTTGGTATTCTTTGGGTAAATACCCAGAAGTGCAATTACTGGATCATACAGTAATTCTATTTTTAATTTCTGAGGAACATCCACCACTTTTCCACAGTGGCTGCATCAGTTCACATCCCCAGCGGTGCACAAATATTCCTCTTGCTCCACATCCTCACCAACACCAGTTGTTTCTTTCATTGGTGGTTTTCACCATTCTGACCAGTGTAAGGTGATGTCTCATCGTGGTTTTGGTTTGCGTTTCCCTGATGAGGGATGTGGAGCATCTTTTCCTGTGTCTCTCGGCCATCTGTGTGTCTTCTTTGGAGAAATGTAGGTTCATGTCTTCTGCCTGTTTTTAATTGGATTATTTGTGTTTTTGGTGTTGAGTTGTGTAAGTTCTTTATATATTTTGGATACTAACCCTTTATCAGATGTGCCATATGCAAATATCTTCTCCCATTCAGTAGGTTGTCTTTTAGTTTTCTTAATGGTTTCTTTTGCTGTGAAGAAGCTTTTTATTGTGATGTAGTCCCAATAGTTTATTTTTGCTTTTGTTCCCCTTACCTGAGGAGACATTTCTAAAAAGATGCCATTATGTCCAATGTCACAGACATTACCACCTCTTCTCTCATCTAGGATTTTTATGGTTTCAGGTCTCACATTTAGGTCCTTAGTCAATTTTGAGTTTATTTTTGTGTATAGTGCAAGAAAGTGGTCCAGTTTTCCCAACAGCATTTGTTGAAGAGATTGTCTTTTTCCCATTGCATATTACTGCCTCCTTTGTTAAAGATTAATTAACTATATAATTGTGGGTTTATTTCTGAGCTCTCTATTCTGATCCACTGATCTATGTATCTATTTTTGTGCCCATACTATACTGTTTTAATTACTACAGCTTTGTAATATAACTCGAAGTCTGGAATTGTGATACCTCCAGTTTTATTTTTTCTTTCTCAAGATTGCTTTGACTATTCGGGATCTTTTGAGGTTCCATACAAATTTTAGATTGTTTCTTCTATTTCTGTGAAAAATGCTGTTAGTACTTGCATAGGGATTTCCTTAAATTTATAGATTACTTTGGGTAGTATAGACGTTTTAACATTTGTTTTTCCAATCCATAAGCATAGACTATCTTTCCATTTATGTCATCTTCAATTTCTTTCATCAGTGTTTTATAATTTTCAGAGTACAGGTCTTTCACATTTTTAGTTAAGTTTATTCCCTAGGTATTTTATTATTTTTCATGCAATTGTAAATGGGACTGTTTTCTTAATTTCCCTCTCTGCTGTTACATTATTAGTGTATAGAAACGCAATGGATTTCTGTATATTGATTTTGTATCCTGTGACCTTACTGAATTCACTTTC
>NW_023242747.1:0-1481 GCF_002007445.2 Ailuropoda melanoleuca
TGTATGTGGAATATATAAAGAACTCTTTTTTTTTTTTTTGGGCTGTATTTTTTTTTTAAGTAGGCTCTATGCCCAACGTGGGGCTTGAACTCACAACCCTGAGATCAAGAGTGGCATGCTTTACCCACTGGGCCAGCCAGGCACCCCTGCTGTAATTTTTTAAAATTTGAATTTCAGTATAGTTAACATACAATGTTATATTAGTTTCAGGTATACAATATAGTGATTCAACAATTCTCTACATTAGTCAGGGCTCATCATGATAAGTATACTATCTTAATCCCCTTCACCTGTTTCACCCATCTCCCCACCCATCTCCCCTTTGGCAATCAGTTTGTTCTTTATATTTAAGAGTCTGTTTTTTGGTTTGTCTCTTTTTTCATTGGTTTTGTTTCTTAATTCCACATATGAGTAAAAGCATATGGTATTTGTCTTTCTCTGACTGACTTATTTCACTTGGCATTATACCCTCTAGATACATCCATGTTGGTGCAAATGGCAAGATTTCATTCTTTTTTATGGCTGAATAATATTCCATTGTATATATAAACCACATCTTCTTTATCCGTTCATGTATCAATGGACTCTTGGCCTGCTTCCATATTTTGGTTATTGTATAATAATGCTGCAATTAACATAGGGGTGCATATATCTTTTCAAATTAGTGTTTTTGTATTCTTTGGGTAACTACTCAGTAGTGGAATTACTGGGTCAGAGGGTAATTCTATTTAGAATATATAAAGAACTCTTAAACCTCAACAATAATAAAACAAATAACCCAATTTAAAAATGGGCCAAATATCTGAAAAGAAACTTCCCCAAGAAGATATATGAATGGCAAATAAATATTTGGGAAGGTGTTCAATATCTTTGGTGATTGGGGATACATAAATGAAAACCACATTTTGTCCCTACTACACACTTATTAGAATGGCTAAGAGAAAGAGCCAAATACAAAATGTTGGCCTTGATGAGCAGAAGCAGGAACTCTCATTCATTGCTGCTGGAAATGCAAAATGGTACATCCACTTCAGAAAAAAATTCAGCCATTTCTTATAAAGTTAAATATACCTTTATCACATGACCCAGCAGCAATCCCACTCCTAAGTATTTATCCGATTAGAACTTACATTCACATAAAAATGTGTAGGTGAGTATTTATTCGTAATTGCCCCAAAACAAGCAATCAAGGTGTAAAGAATAAACAAACTGTGGTAATCCATACAATGGAACATTACTCAGTAATAAAAAGGAATAAACGATTGATTCATGCAACAACATGGGTGAATTTGAATGCATTTTAGGAAGAAGAACGTAACTGTTGGGGCTGGGTGATAAATCCATGAAGATTCATTATTATATTATCTGCTTTTTTTTTTTAAAGATTTTATTTATTTATTCGACTGAGATAGAGACAGCCAGCGAGAGAAGGAACGCAAGCAGGGGGAGTGGGAGAGGAAGAAGCAGGCTCCCAGCGGAGG
>NW_023242748.1:0-3919 GCF_002007445.2 Ailuropoda melanoleuca
AATAAATAAAAAATCTTAAAAAAAAAAAAAAAAGAAAGTAAAATAATGAACTGTCCAAGTATGTAAACTTTTCATACAGGAATTTCATTTTATGTAACTAAACTGAAACTCAATTATGAAGAAAAATTTTAATGTATTTGAAAAACATAATGGTCTTAGAGTCAGGGAATCTCAGATCTACAATTAGTCACAAAGGGTTACTGTTTGTCGTATTTTGTTTTGTACTAGTTTCTTCCAGGGCTGCTTTTGCATGATCTGTTTAAGCTGTACCATTATTTCCTTTATGCCAATTAACATCTGTTGTCTACAACACTTTTAAGATTCCAATTACTTCTTAAGTGATATATCATCTATTGAAATATTTAGGAAAGAGGGAACAAAAACCATTTAGCTTTTAAATTTCATGCCTTGATGCAAAGTTGCATTATCCATCCCAGAGAAAACTTGTATGAGATTAGCGGTCATTTAATTGGTTTAACAAACGACAGATAATTTACTTTTATGAATAATCTCCATAATAAAATTCCTAAAATATCAGAGCACTTATACCCACCCTAGTTATAGCTGAATGAAAAATCAAAAGTGGAATAATCCAGGGAACTGAGTTAATTTGATTGCTGCTTTTGTTTTTTACTTGGATTTTCCTAAGATGGTAAAAACCAAACAAAAAAATCAAATCAAACCAAAACAACTGCAAACCATGATATTTGCTTCAAGGTGTCAGATGAAAAATAACTTGCATTTTACATTATTGATATTAGAGTTTTGATTTGTTATGTGAAGTAAAAGATAGTCTTTATAGTTATATAAATTCCTCTGAAGATAGGTTATTTTCTCCAGTATCATAATTGATTCATCCACCAGAGGTTGCCATAGGGCTTTTTGCAGTTGAAAGACAATAGGAAATATCAAGACTGTGCAGAATATGAGAAAGCTAGCCATCTCTCTATGTCATCTATCTATACCTATTTGTATATAAAACAGATGTAATAAATAAAAGTCAAAAGTAGATACTAAATTTGGCTTAATCTAAACTTAAATGGAAAAAATTAGCAAAACATAACCATTTTATACTTATTTTAAGTTCTGTTTCAGTTGTCAGTTTCTAGCTTATTTTTTTTTTTTAAATCTTGTGGCTAAACCTGACTTCCTAAATTCCTTTTAGATCTTTCACCACTTTTTTGAATTACCAGAGAGCTAATTTTTATGTGAACCACATCTAGTCTCCCCAGTAATCTCTGGCCCCTGTGGTCTGAAGGTGTGAATAACATTTTTGGTAACATGAAGGTAGGAGAATATTTCCAGGATACCCTGGGAAGATATATTTAAAAGCAATTCTTTTTTATTCCTTCTCATGCAAAGTGTTTGTGAATAAGTACACATGCATTTACTGAACAGAAAAGAAAAATTTGGTCTCAGACCATATTCTCAAGTCATTTCCTTATTGTGAATTATCATACAGATTGAGTTGTTGGTATCAAAGCCCATTTAAATTTTTTTGATAAAAAGCTCACATCCAATTCGATAGGTGATATGAGAGAGGTTTTGTACTTAATAGTGTTTCTCTTTAAAAGTGCAACTGTAATGAGCAATGGAATAAGACAAAGACAAAGAAAAAACCAAACCCTGTCAAGTATTAACAATAACCAAACACAAAGTGCTCTAATCAGAAATACTGCCCTGGACCAAAAAAAAAAAAAAAATGTAAGACTGGAAACATTAAGTTTATATATGTACACAATAGCACTTTTGGAGAGCTCCCAAAGGCACAGGGCTTACTATTTCCAAAAAGTACCCACTATTAAGGTGACATAGGTCTTGTCCCTTGAGCCTCCTTAAAGAAACAACAACTGTTCAGTAGCAGTGTAACAGATGTTAAAAAGAATCATTAGCAATCTAAATGTTTTTCTGAGCAGATGTCCCACTTCTGTGGCTAACTTTGGAGGGAGAGAAGTGGGATGCAGTGAGAATGGGGGAAAGGAAGAAACGTTGAAAGGAATCAATAATAAGCAGATCTCCTTAGGAATTACTCATCTAATTATATCAAAGAAAAGAACTGAGGTGTTATGTCTTTTAATTGCTGCTGGTTGATGAAAAAGGAAGGTAAACAAGCCAAGGGAAAAATTAAGCTCACTTTGCTCCATTGACTTGGCACACCCCTTTGGATCAATGAGAGGAAAAGAGACAAGCAGTATTAGAGAGAAATTTAATGTTAAAATTGCAATCGTGCACTTTTCAATAGATATCAAGAGGGAATCAGAGGCTAAAAAAGAATCCATGAAAAGAATGAAAATGAGGAAAACCAGTCCACCCGTGAGATGAATCTATGAAAGGAATAAGAAAAGTGATTAGATTAGGTGACTGTGGTTGTAACTTTATTTCCTTAGGGGCAAAGATAGGAAGATTTTTCTCAAGCATTTCTTCCCCCTGCAAAAGCTGAGCTGGAAATTCTCTATGTAAAGAATTTGCAACTTCAGCGTCCTCATCCAAGTCCTCCCTTACTTTGAAATTTGCTTTCTTCCCAAAAAAGACAGAATGTAGAAATACATGTTAATTATTTGTACCTTCAGAGAACCATTCTTTTGGTATATGAGAGTAAAGGGAAAGAGGTACTAGAACACTGTCTTTCTTTTAATTTTAGCTTTCAAATAAGGAAGCAAGATAACTATAGGCTATAGAAAACTCATGGTCAATAATACAGAAAACTCAGTGAAAATAGAAATTATGCATTTGATATATTTTATGCACCATAAAATATACTAACAGTTTGACTTTGTCCATATGTACCCAGATCCAGAGATTTTAAGCACAAAATTATATGGCAGCAACAGTTTCCAGGATTTCCAGGAATAAGTAGACATTTGTAAACACTGAAAATGTGACTATATATTGAATTTGTGAAAGTTGAAGAACCTAAAAGGCAAATCCCAGCTCTGTAGTGTAAATTCAAATTTACTAAGTCATATGCTACCCGTTCACTTTTTTTCTGCCTCAATAATGAAATGCGTGAGGACAACCATGGTGACATCACATTGGGGAAATAAGTAGTCTTAAACATTAATTTTAGGTGCCAGATGACATTTATTGATGCCTTTATTCCACAAATACTTAATAAAAACCTATTCTATACCAGTGTGTTAGATGTTGAGACCTATGAAGATTGAAGAAATGTTGCTACTACTCATAAGTGACTCACAGTCTAGTAAACAAGAGGCTCAGTCCCTAAACAAGATAATACCATAAATAAGTTATGCACATGAGGATTCAGTGAGTTCTGAAAATGCAATGGAAGCAACATTCTTACCACAGCCAGTGAGCAAGAACTCAAGGGTAGTTTTGGTTCTGATGGTCCCCTGAATTTAAAGTTAGTTGAAACATGGAAAGATTTTGTCATTCATCATAAATAAGGTATTGGTTTAATTAAAACGCATCTACCAAACGCAAACTGTGGTCTTTCTAAAAATCCACTGAATCTTACTTATTCTCAACACTGGGGTCTCCAGTAACTATCCACGCTCAGTGCCATGATAGGGAAGTGATGGCGGCACACACTTCTTCCCTCACTCAGCCAAGATAACTTCATTGTTTCAATTACAAAGGCCTCTACGATTTGCAGGTTTCTTATTTCTCCAACATTACCATCCTAACCTAGCAAGGTTAATGCAAAACCACTCCATCACTCATCTAATGTGGAGTCTTAATGTGGCATGATTTCTGAAACTGATTTATCTAATGTATACAATTAGAGAAAAATTTAACATTCTTTAGGGTGCCTGGGTGGCTCAGTCGGTTAAGCATCTGCCTTCGGCTCAGGTCATGATCCCGGGTCCTGGGATTGAGCCCCCACATCGGGTTCCCTGCTCAGCGGGGAGTCTGCTTCTCTTTCTCCCTCTGCTCATGCTCTCTCTCTCTCTCTCTC
>NW_023242749.1:0-1481 GCF_002007445.2 Ailuropoda melanoleuca
CAGGGAGCCCATGGGGCTCAATCCCAGGACCCTGGGATCATGACCTGAGCCTAAGGCAGAAGCTTAACTGACTGAGCCACCCAGGTGCCCCAATATTATTTTAAATATAAATAAATATTTTATTATAAATATAATTAAAATACTATACATCAAGATGTTCAGTCTTGTTTTATTGATGTTGATTAGCTATACATCATATTAATGTAGATAGAGTGCTATATCTTTTGCAATAATATTGTGATGTCAACTCTTACAGAATGAAGTCTTGTCAGATTTAACTGGCAGCTAGTGCATCTTGACAGAGAATCCACTGGGGAATCCTATAGGAATTAAATTTGTCTATTCTTTGAGGAACTGGTTGAGGCCATTCATGAATGCTTGACATTAATTGGGCTCAGATTTGGAGTTGTTACTTGGGATTGATTGTGATTTCTAGTGCAGAAAATGAAAGATATTGTATCATTGAATTATTTTCATTGTAAATTGATAAAATCAACTCAAAATTTACCAAGAAAAAAATCAATCTACTGTCTTATCCTTAACTGAGAAGTCCAGCAGGGGGGAACACTTTGTCCAGCATAGTTGGATCAGGAATTCAAACAATGGCATCAGAACTCTTTGTCACTTGTACTCCCTTTCTTTCCATCATAAGGCTGTGTGTTTCCTCTATTTATCTCCCTTACCGTAAAAATCCTAGATAAAGATTCTGACAAGCGTTGTATCATGTACTTATTAACAGATCAATCACCGTGGTCAAGCATGTGGGATACCAAGACAGGCAGACATGGTAGGGCTGCTTGTTGAAAAGGCTTACCAGAATCACACTAAATGAATATGTGAACCTTCTCACTCCAAAACAGAGAGACTGAGCAAGCAAAATTAATAGACAATAACTCTTCTAATCTGTATTAAGCATGTTTTTATATTTTGATGCCTTGGCAATAGCGGGGCCTTACTGACACCAGAAGGGTTTGCCTCTCCCAGTTAGCTAATCCCTAGAAATAGAAAACAGTTCACCAGGGAGGTTTAATTTCAAATGCAGACTAACCAGTCAAAGCCCTCCCTTCCAGCCCTCATCAGGCTCTTAAACTCCAGGCCAGTAGCCTCTGGTCCTAATTTTGCCAGGGTCAAGTACCATACAACTCAGGAGAGCTTCTGCAATCCAGTGGCCATAAAAAGTAGGAAACTAACCAATTCAAGCCTTAACTTACCCCTTTCCCTCATTCAGAAACCACAGCAAAGGCTCTTTCGTTTTCTGCTTGCCCCTTCTGTCTCCTTACTGACCCCGGGGCTTCCTCCTGTGGCCCTGCATGGTGTGGCGTGCCTCCTCCATGTGCGTATAAATGTCTTCCTTCACTACAGTCATTTCCATATCTGCATGTCCGGCTATACCTGATTAATAAAAATCCTGGGTGTATTTTAAAATATAATCTTACATGCTTATACTTTATTTATTTATTTTTTTAATGATTTTTTGTTAT
>NW_023242750.1:0-1481 GCF_002007445.2 Ailuropoda melanoleuca
GTGTCTTTCTTTCCAGATAAATGAACCATCACTCCTAGACATAAAGAGTTGTTTCCAAACTGAAGAACTCCTAGGTCTTTATCGGTCTGGAGACTTGTTTCTGACCCTGTGGCTCTCACTGTCTTTAGGAAAAACCAGGACATTATTGGTTCCCGGGAGCCACCAGCTTCCGTGGAACACAGGCTGAGAAGTGCCATTTACATATCCTACAGCTTAAATGGTGCCCTCTAGATCGTACAAACAAAAACACAATACCAGTTGATTCTGCATTTTGCATTCATTGCAAGCCATTGGGACCAACGTTTTCTACTCCAAGACCTAAACAGCACGGTGGCAAAATCTGCCTTTTGAGAAATGCACGCACTACTTAGCCAGCTTCACTTCATTCCATGTGAAAGGAGACATTATCTACCCATATCATGCTCACAGCTCCTCTGTCTCTATTCATACTAAGTTATTATATTTGGAATCTACAAATTCTCTTTTATAGAGATGGTGAATTTAACCTGCTCAATACTAATCATAGTTTTGGAAACAGTTTTTAATATATGCGGCACTTAAAAATTGTTAATCTTCGGTTTTGCACTTTTTCCTGTCGATCTATAATTAAATCATCTGAAAACACACTGATTTTACATCATTATAATAAAGGTGTATTCTGATATCTCTGATGGCTGTGGTTCCCTCACATTCATTATTTAATTGCTAGACATTTTACTATCAGCTCATATGGTGTTATCTAAATTAATTGTGAACTTTAATGTACTTGGATCTAAAAAGGAAATCAGCTGTCTCCTCTGTAAAGAAGTCTCAGAAGACTGAATAGACCAATTTTATGTTAACAGCCTAATATCCTCTTTTGGTTAGGAACAAAATCTGAATGTTTAGGGAAATGCCCTTTTCAGTTTATGAGAGGTTCCACATTGTGACATTATTCTATCAGTTGACTGGAAAGAGAAGTGTTTTATTGAACTGTTTGGTGATTGCATTTCTAAATTAATTTCAAGACAGCAAAATCAGTTTAAGAAGTCCCCTAAAACACGGTATGTTCTGAAGATCCAGAGCTCTATTCGGACCTAAAGAGTTTGTTGGAAATTCTTGGCTGAACTAGGAAAGAGAGCAAGGAGGAGACATAATCAAGGGAAGTGCCAGAGATATTCATTATTGATTCCATGAGTGTAGACCTTGCAGACCATACAAAAGGAAATATATCTATTGTATGGAGCAGAGAGGGAGATAAAAGGCAGGAAACAGTTACATTTTACCGTGGATCAGGGCCAAAAAATATTTGACAAAAATTTCTTATGACTACTATCATAAATAAATGGTAAAGGTTTCTGTTTGTCCTCTGTTATGATGCAGATATCCAGTTAAAAACTTTAGTATGTACCTCGTCTAGTCCTTACGTTATGTGTGCAAGGAGATTTGATTGTCCCATTTTATTTTATTTTATTTTATTTTATTTTATTTTATTTTATTTT
>NW_023242752.1:0-1481 GCF_002007445.2 Ailuropoda melanoleuca
GATCCCATAACACCGGGATCACGCCCTGAGCCAAAGGCAGACGCTCAACCGCTGTGCCACCCAGGTGCCCCAAGTGTCTGTTGTTTCTTGAATTCCATTCCCCCCATATGTCCTCTATAGATAGATAATGCCAATTTTTTAAACTCAAGAATATGCAAAATATGTATTTGTATTTATGCCTTCTATGGTGATTTCTAGGAGAAAATATCACAAACAACATTGCTCCTTTGAAGAAAATCATAATGTCTGACTATTTTTTAAGAGCATGATTTAGCTCTTGAATTCCTGTATGAAGGTCTTTGCATGAGCAAAATATCTGAGCAGTTGACAGACTTAGTTGTTTCTAGGAAAAATTTCTGTTGATCATTTTTCAAGGATTAATTCAAGCACTGCTCCTCAGAGATACTTTTTCTAGGACAGAATGAGCCACAGAGAGAAAGATACGCAGACAATGTCAAAAGATACAGCATCATTATGCCATTTAATGGTTGATGCGGGTTGCGTCAGTGAAGTCCTAGGAAAGTAGGTTTTCCCTGAATAAGAATGATTCAAAAAGATAATGTCATATTTTATTAGAATCTATAAAATCATAAGCAAATACCATATATTCCTGTTAGTCATCCAATGATGGAATTGTGTATAGGATGGCACTAATGGATTCATTAAATGCAAATTACTTCCAAATTCCTAAGTAAACTGTCCCCCACTTCAGAGACATTGTAATCCACCTCTTATGTCAGATGAACCGGGAGACTTATCCTTCTGATCGCATAGGCTTTACTGCTCTTCTTCATTCATCTCTCACACTCAGTAATCCTTTTACTTATCCTTTCTAAGTTTATAATTTAAGTGAATTTATTCATTATTGTAAAAAAGACCCGAGGATAAATGCAATGTCTTTGAGTTATGGCTAAAGAAGCCATTACTGGTTATACAATGGATTAGATTCTATTACACATAGGACAATCTGGGGAGACTCACTCCCTACTTGCCTTCATCAATGTTTTGTGTCAACACACAGACTTAAGGCTGGGTACTGGCTTTGGGGTCCTCCCCTGCTCTGACTTCTTTCATCCAGTCTTGCATTTTGTGTTTGAGAGAAAAGTCCTTGAGGACCAGGTTTGGCTGCAGTAAGTTCTCTGGTTTTTCATCAAAATGGATTTTGATTTTATTATTTAAAAATTTCAAAGTAGCAGATTGGGTAAGTTGGCATTAATTTCTCAAAATCCTAGACAGCCATTAAAAATAAAATCATATTTAGGAGTTTTATAAGAAGTATATAAAATTCTTACATATTTTTGGGCAGAGAAATAAAAAGCAGAATTAGAGCAGTATATGCAGTATTATAAAGTATTGTTTGTATATGTATATACATTCTTGCATACACAATTGAGATCTCTGAGTAGTAGCAAGATTAGAGATAATCTTTTTTTCTTTTAAAGGGTTTTTTTTATTTATTTGAGAGAGAGAGAAAACAAGCG
>NW_023242753.1:0-1482 GCF_002007445.2 Ailuropoda melanoleuca
AACATATATATATTCATATATATGTTAGATATATAAATTATGTGAATTCATATATAAATTATATATAATATATAAACTATATATAATATATAAATATAAACTATATATTCTGCCACTATGAGACTGGCAGATGATATGTGGTTTACAAATTTTATTTGGATTAGAAAATAATTAGTTTCTCTGTACCTTTACCCTATGATGGAATTTTACTTACAAACATTTAGAATCGTTAGCAGAAACAAAAAAAAAAAAGAAAAGAAAAGTGGTTTCTTAAGGAAGCACACTGAGATATGGAGAAAAGATAATTTAGGTATATACAGGTATGAAGAAAAAGAGAATAAATGGAAATATTTCATTTTTCCACAAAATGACTCCAGATGTGTCTTTCAAAGGATTTCTTATTTAAACCTACATTTTAAAAAATAACATACTTTATAGATCTTTGGACTCAAAAATAATGATTGTTGTTATATACAAGTATTTTGTGATAAAAAAATTAAAATCACATATGTGCAAACGTTTGAGGCTGGTTAATGGCTGCAGAGCTGTCTTTGTTTACCATAAATCTCAGACTCAAATTCTTCCAAATTCGTTTGTGCTGAAAGGGATGTCACACTTCAGTTCACTACATCCTCCCGGTGTGGCTACCAGAGATTTTTGCCCTTGACCGAAACTCAGCTGCATTGTCCGGGCAATGCTTTATTGGATCCTAAAGCATCCCTCCTACAGAAAAAAAAAAAACAAAAACCCTGAGCTGCCTCGTTTTGCGTCTGGAAAGTGCTCTGGGTCCTGCAGTTTTCTATTTGCACTTTGCAGCCTGGGGGGTTGCTAGGCGGCAAGCAGTGCTTCTCTGCTCAAAGACCTGCTATGCTTCAGGGGCTCCTTGCTCTAGATTCTCTGTTTAATGATAAGGAGACTTCATAATAAAGCCATATTGGTCTAACTTTTACTGAAAATCTGTCCAATGTCCTTGATATAGTGACCATTGTAGTAACAGCACTTCATTCGTGTTGGGATCATAACATGCTAGTTTCCCAGGGTTATTGAGCAGTTATGTCCGCTTCCCCAGTTTATAGACGAAAAGCCTGAAGCTCAGAGACCTGAAGTGAAATATCTAATTTGTGGGAAAGTAAATTTCTTATATTCCTCAGAACCCAGACTCCGAGTGTAAACCCCACTGTAAGGAAAATCGTCAGGGAGAGTGGGTTGCTGAGAGCAGATCAACGTTGGATAAAGGACTCCTTTGGATACAACAAAAAAGCCCTTCTAAACAGCCCTTACTTCTTTTCTTGGTCTCAGATTAAGAAATGGATGAACACCAGAAACCCAGAAAAATGCACATAACGCATACGCATTTAAGTTCATTTAAACTCAGAGTCCGTAGGTTCTCTGAAGTTCATCTAAAAATACAGTAAAGCTGGAAGCCTTTCCCTTAAGATCAGGAACACGACAAGGATGCCCACTCTCACCACTATTATTCAA
>NW_023242754.1:0-1482 GCF_002007445.2 Ailuropoda melanoleuca
ATCCCATAACGCCGGGATCACGCCCTGAGCCGAAGGCAGACGCCTTAACCGCTGTGCCACCCAGGTGCCCCTTGATACAAGTTTTTGTTTACTGTTTGATTTAGAAGGGAAAAGGGTAGATCAAAGTATCCTGCCCTTAAATTCTCATTTAATCCTTCAATTTGTTTTATATAAAAACAAACCCACTAGGTATAGAAAATAGCTGTCAACAATTTAAAATTTAAAAAATTTGACATATGAAAAAACTCCACAGTCATTTGTAAATTTTTAAAGATTTTATTTATTTATGGAGGTGGGGGGCCGAGAAGAATCTCAGGCAGCTCCATGCCCAGTGCAGAGCCTTACGTGGGGCTCAGTTTCTCGACCTCAAGATCATGACCTGAGTTGAAACCAAGAGTCAAATACCCAACGGAATGAGCCACCAGGCACCCCTATTTGGAAGTTTTTGTACTTGAAAGTTGCTTCTTAAGGTTTCAAGAAATTTGCAGTGCTTTGGGAAACTTCAAATTTAACTTGTTGGTAGCTCTTCGGAATTTTTGATTTTTGTTTTGTAATTCTTGTTATCCATTCTGTTAATAGGAAAAACTTAAACAGTTTGAGGAGCGATTAGCAGAAGAAAGGCATAATCGCTTGGAAGAACGTAAAAGGCAACGTAAAGAAGAACGCAGAATAACCTACCATAGAGAAAAGGAAGAGGAGGAACAGAGGAGGGCGGAGGAACAAATGCTAAAAGGTATCTGTAGACCAAGATTGGAGGTAGTACAAGGCAAGGTGGGTAGTCATTGTATAGCAGTCATATTCAGGGCTCCTGGGAGGCTCAGTCGGTGAAGTATCTGACTTCGGCTCAGGTCCTGGTCTCAGGGTTCTGGGATCCAGCCCTGCGTCGGGCTCCCTGCTGTCTCCCTCCCTCTGCCCCTCCCCCTGCTCATGCTCATTCTCTCTGTCTCTCTCAAATAACTAAATAGAATCTTAAAAATACATATACAAATACAGTCATATTTGGAAAATACAGGAGCAAGGAACCAGGATCATTGGCTTTTTTTTTTTTTTTAAGATTTTATTTATTTGTGAGAGTGTGAGTGCGTGTGCACATGCACACAGGAACGGGGAGCAGCACGCAGAGGGAGAAGCAGGCTCCCTGCTGAGCAAGGAGAGCAGTGCGGGACTCAGTCCCAGGACCCTGGGATTATGACCTGAGCTGAAGGCAGATGCTTAACTGACTAGCCACCCAGGTGTCCTGGATCATTGACTTTTTAACGGCAACTAACTAGAACCTAAGTTTTAGTTGCCTGAAGTTTGTTATAGGTGAGGATGTTATTTCCTTTACCAGCTTATTTCCACATTTTTGGTGTTTCTTAAAAAAAAATGGTATCACCTTTTAATTTTTATCACTGTATTTTATGTAGTAACATTTTTTTTTAAGATTTTATTTATTTATTTATTTGACAGACAGCCAGCGAGAGAGGGAACACAAGCAGGGGG
>NW_023242755.1:0-1482 GCF_002007445.2 Ailuropoda melanoleuca
TAGTAAGCGTTGAGCAGTATGTGGCTTCCTCCCACATATGGCAACCTAGAATGCTGCTGGTGATATTCTTTCCTTTAAAATACTAAAAATTATAACATAACACAAATTGGCTTGATGAAGTTAGGAAACAAAGATGAGCATAAAAAAGAAATTAATGTTTTTCTACATAAATTAGATAGCATTGTTGATATTTCTTTTTACAAAACATGAAATAACATAGTACACTTTGTGTTCTGCTTTTCTCTCTAATCAATGAGCTGTGAATATATTTCAGAGGCATTTGGTTAGAATTATCCACTAATATATTACTATTTTTTCTTTATGTTCTGCTGTAACCAAATTTAATCATATTAAGCCTGTTTTTTTCCCCATGGAAGCAAAAATAGTGGAGCAATTCTCTTTCTAGTTCAAAGCAGGCACTTCCATTTATTTTATCCTAGGGTCAAACAGTGCTAGCCTTACATGAGGCAGACAGGACTGTGTCTTACCTAAAGGGACAAGCTGACATTTTAAAATAAGAGTAAACCTGTCTGGAAATAGTAAGGGAAATTCAAGAGGAAATGGGAAACCAGGAAAAGAGAGTCTGGTCTTGCTATAGGATGCAAAGAGATAGTAAAAGAAAGTCTGGGGTTTCACTATGGTGATAGAGGTTACTTGAAGCCTGGTAAATTTGAAAGCTAAGAAGAGAGGAGTCTAGATGACCTTACAGTGTGGAATTCCCAGGCCCCACTGCCATAATGCACTAAGGTCTTCCCAGGAACCCGAGGTTAATGGATGATTGTTGGTGGTGACCTGTTCAACAGACAACTTATTTTTGATTACAGTTTTAACCAGGTGCAATATGCTCTGTTTCAGAGACAATATTTCACCATAAAAAAATAAAACCATCTCACAGTACTTATTCATCTGAGAATAATTTTAAAATGTCAATAATCAAAATGATAGTAAATTCATTCATATGTCTCTTTGCTTAAAGAAGTGTGAAAATATCTTTATAAAAATTGGATGATAAATTCTTACTATTGGTGTCCTGGTTTTTCCCATATTAATAATTGGTGGATATGTTTTTAGTAGCATAGTTTTGAGGAAGTACACTATTAATTTGGTGATGTCTCTACTTAACTGTCAGTTGCAACCTCAGCTAATCAAATTAAGACATTTTCTGGATAGGATAAGAGGCACACTTCCCCTTTATGCCTCTGGTCAGTCACTCCCATTCCATGTGCCTTTGGAATGCAATAAAGAGCATCAACTCTGCATAGTTAGAGAAAGAATGGTACCACCTGAAGGGGCATGTGGAAACTAGAAAAAACCAACCCCCACCTATAACTACAAGAAACTGTAGAAGAACATCAGAGAGGACTGAATATTTGAAAGGCGGTTGGGGAGTAGAACTTGCTGCATTAGAAAAGAGAAATAAAAGGGGGACAGGGCTTTTTGTTTAGTAGTAAAGGTTACTGAAGCCATAGGAATTTTTAAAAA
>NW_023242756.1:0-714 GCF_002007445.2 Ailuropoda melanoleuca
CCTGCTGGTGCTCACCGGACTCTCCCTCTCCCTCTCTCTCCCCATCTCACTCAAATAAATAATGAAAAAAAATCTTTTAAAAAAATCACTGTTTTTAAAAAAATCCTTCGAGATATCCTTTTTGAACCATAGATTATTTACAAATATGTAGCTTGCTTGAAATGTTTTGGAGATGTCTGTTGTCTTTCCATTGCTGATTTCTAGTTTGATTTCTGTTTACAGAGAACAGACTCTGATTCAAATTATTTTAAATTTGGGTAGGGGCCTCCTGGGAGCCTGTTAGAGGCTGACTCTGGGGTCCACACCACACCTGCTGAGTCAGAATCTGCATTTTCACAGGATCCGTAGACCCTCCGTGGGCACAGGAGAGGGAGAGGAGGCCCCACCCCCACATCATGGGGTCTCCGCCTGGCCGGGCATCTGCTGAAGCAGCATTTCTAGGTGTCACCTGGGCGTTCACAGTCTTGATAAAGTTCCACAGGTGACTACAGCCCACAGTGGGGTGACATCCATGTGACAAGAGTTCCTGAGGCAGCCCCCAGCCTCCTGCTCTGAAGGGAAAGCGACACGGGGAGGAGAGAGGGCTGTGGGGGCGCTCACCCTGCACCGTGCCCCCGAGCTGTGGGGATCAGTGGACCCCAACGCCACAGGCTTGTGCTTGTCCAAACAAGGTCGTGTTAGCTCTTGCATATGGTGGGAAATCACAGCTGAAGA
>NW_023242757.1:0-1482 GCF_002007445.2 Ailuropoda melanoleuca
TTCTTTTCTTTTCTTTTTTATAGCTGTCACTTATGGGAAAGCTAAGATGGCAAGAAAGTTATGGGAGAACGCAGGTGGTAATTCCCTCTCACCCACATACCAGGAACCTGAATCAAATTCTTGGCACTTACTACACGGAGCGCCAGGAGGGGAGATGTCAGAGGCAGCTGGCTAAGTAACCCTGGTTTTATTTTTCCTTGATTCACCTTGTGCTCAGGGCCTCCCCCTGATTCCCACTGCAGCTGCCATGCTGGCCCCTTGGGAAGCAGAGCTCTCCCCTTGGTCCCTGGACCCAATCCTGAACATAGATTCCCTTCCTTCCTCTTTGAACAGCTTTGACAGCCTGGAGCTTTTACCTTTTCCCCCCCTTCAGTTTACTATATGCAAAAATAGGGCAGAAAAGAAACAGTTGCAAACAGTTTTTCAGATAACCTCGGCATAGGTTTCGATGTGCACATTTCTGTTGCTGCAGTAATTCTTTGACCTGAAGGATTGTTAAAGTTTGGAGGCCTCTCTCTGGTTTTTTGCCTTCTAGCTTCCTGCCAGTCTCCTGGTGCAATCACCATCTTATCTCCTGCCTTGTAGAACATTCTGACCCCCTGCCCTAATTTAGGCAAAGCACAGATTGAAGTCTGCTCAGGCCTTTTGGACAGAACAGAGATGAGTGATACCATGAATGACACATTCTTCAGGTGAAACCTGGTCCTTAGGCCAAGGAAATGACCTGTCTCCATTTTTTCTTGTAAATACTTAATTATAGGGTGGCTGTAGCATTCACCTCCCAATGCCCATTGAGCTCAAATTCTGTAGCCTTGCTCATGCCTTCAGCCCAAACTCTTGTGAGTTTCTTAGAATAAATTATTTGGACATTGCCTTTTTAAAAGTCTAAGCATAAGCTTTGGAGGCTGACCTGAATTCAAATCCAAACTTTGCAACGCAGAGCTGTAAGGCCAAGTAATTTGGAGCCTCACTTTCCTCATCTGCAAAGTAGAGATGAGAATAAGACACTCTTTGCTAAGCCTTCAGGTTAACGAGAGAGGCAGACCTGTGACCTGGCAGTGACAATAGCACATTTTCAGGGCCGTGATGGTGGTGTGCATAGGACTGTGGGAGTTGAGAGAGGAGTAAGGGTGAGGTCATGTAACATGTGCTGGTGGAGCAGAAGACGCCTTGTCAGCCGGCACTCAGGGCAGGGGACCAGTGGCCAGACAAGCTGAGCTACACATCAGAGGGAGTGGGCCTAGTTTGCAGTCTGTCCTAGTGCCTTGGCCAGATACAGGATGAAGCAGCAGCTCCCCCAGATGGGACCGCTCGTGTTTCCAGAAAAACCCAGCCGTTGGTTTGCTTTGACAGACAGGGAAATTCTTTCTCACTATGCAAACTGTTGTTTTCCTTCTCCCCTCGTTGTTGGTGAGTCTGCTTTGTCTGTTCAGGACCTCAATCCTGCTGATGACAGGGATTAGGTAGACTTATAAGACCCCC
>NW_023242758.1:0-1482 GCF_002007445.2 Ailuropoda melanoleuca
CTTCTTGATTGTGACATGGTCTTGGAAATCAGACTTTGTTTTTTGTTGTTGTTGTTTTTTACATGAGTAGGAGAGCAACATGTCTCACTCACTGCTGCCCCTACACTCCAGAGAAGATCCTCCAGGCCAGCACAGAGGCCAGCACACAATGGACTCTCCAGGATAATTTAGTGAATGTGGACACAGGACAGTGGGCTACTGGATCCCAATCTCCAGTCCAGGGTCTGATGCTGGCCGGGAAAGAAGTTTTCACAGATCTGTGATGAAATGAGAAAAAATAAGGACAACTCTGTGTGTATGTGTGTGTGGGTGTGAGGGTGGTGTGTTAGAGGAAAAGGGTAAAAGGGCAGCTGGGAGACTTGACTGATGCTTCTACAGCCTGGACAAGGCAGGGGGAGGCGCCAGAAGCACGGAGGAGGAGGGTGAAGGTGAGTCCGGACAGACAGAGAAGTACTTGGGGAGACATACTGGTGAGAGACCCCTAAGAGCCTGAAGCCCAGACCCCATCCCCAGGCCATGGTGGAGAATGTTCTTCTTTACAACCCTGGTGTGGCATCTGAGTGAGGTACTGTGTGTGGCATCTCAGGATATGGTAAAATACCTACATGCCAGGTGGTATTATTCCGCAGTTACTGACTGATATGAAGATAGTTACGATCATGACAATGATAGTGATAATATTTATTGATACTAGAAGGTGACATTTCTTGAGCACTTCCCACAGGCCACACATGGTCCTAAACGCTTTATATACCTAATCCCATCTCATTTTCACAATACTGAGGAGGTCCTTCTGTAAGACTCGTTGCTAGATGAGGACATGAGATTTCGCATGCTTGAGTAGCTGGCAGCTACGAAGGCCACGTCAAAGCCTGGAACCCAGACCTCACTGCACCGGCTCTTCTAGTTGGAGCAGTGTTTATTATTCTGTGTCAAATTAAATCAGCCTTTCGTTGTTGAGGCCTCATAATACGTCTGCCTAATTTATTCTTGCTTTTAAAAGTTGATCCTGGGGACTTGTCAAGTATATGTGTTCCTTTGGGTGGAAAACGAGAGGCACAGGGGTCCTGTGGCTAGGGTGCAGAAGCCAAGGCTCTCGCGAGGCTCCAGGGTGGCTGCGGCTGGGGACGGAGTTCCCGGGAAGGTGTCTGGTGATCTAATCCTCCTCAGGTCCCAGGTGCTGACACTGGTGCTCTCCTCCCACATCCCCCAACTCTTGCGAGAGCCCAGGGAAGGGGAGAAAAGTGTCCCTTGGGGAAAGCCAGTGAAGACTGTAACGTTCCAGCTCAATCCATCCCATGTGGCCAATCCAGTTTTTTCTTGGTGGAGGGCTTCTGACTGAATTTCTTAGTGACTCTCTCCTAGACCTTTTCTGCACTTAGGGCCGTGAGGAAAGTGGAGGCGACTGATGTTTTTTTTTTCAAGCTCACCTACCCTCAAGTCCCTTAAAAAAAAAAAAGTCCTGGCAGTCTTGTCTAAAGA
>NW_023242759.1:0-4040 GCF_002007445.2 Ailuropoda melanoleuca
CACTCCCCCTGCTTGTGTTCCCTCTCTCACTGGCTGTCTCTATCTCTGTCGAATATATAAATAAAATCTTTTAAAAATATATATAAATAAATAAAAAGAACAAGAAACACAAGCCATTAAATGTAGTTTTTAATCTCTAATTGAACAAGCAGAGGTAAATGGGTGCCTCATTATTGTCATTTAGCCCTGTTTTCATTTTTCCCAGAGATTAGCGCCCATTACACCTTCCTTCTTACCTCATTCATTGTCTTTTTTTTTCTTTTGAGAGAGAGAGGGAGAGAGCCTGTGCACAAGCAGGAGGGAGGGGCAGAGAGAGAGAGAGAGGGAGAAGCAGGCTCCCCACTAAGCAGGGAGCCCCACGGATGTGGGGTTTGATCCCAGGACACAGGACTTCATCTCAGGACCCTGGGATCATGACCTAAGCTGAAGGAGATGCTTAACCAACTGAGCCATCCATGTGCCCCACCTCGTTCATTGTCTTAACCCCTCTTTAGGAGACACCATTTCAGAAGTTCTCTTGTACTTAGCACAGTATTTTTCAAACTCTTTTATCCATGACCCATAGTAAGAAATACATTTTATATCATTCCCCAGCAAACACATAGCTGAATGTGTATACATGTGTTTGAAGTAATTCCTATCCTTACTGCAACAAACACTGTTTTTTCTTCTACTTTTTTTTTCTTGCTATTGTTTATTACTTACTAAACCAATGTCATAGCCATCTACTGAACCTAGAGTACAGCCAAGTTTTGAAAAATCCTGAGCCAAAGACCACAATCATGCTTGAAGATAAAATACATAGAGAAGTAAAAGTGTTCCCTTTGTTTCGAAGGGGTCATGTGCACTTCCCCAGACCTCTGGCAGGCCTCATCCACAAGTCTTCTGCTCTGTTTAGCATTTTCCTGTATTTGCTCATACTGAATCTATGGAGGAGAGGTTGAAACTTCTGGTAAGAGGTATTCCTAATTACAAGGGCACAGGATGAGGCCACAGAGCAACAGCACTTCCTCCATATCTTTTCTCAAATGTCACTTTCTCTATGAGGTCTTCTGTGGCCATTCCATCTAAAATCCAAACCTCTATAATGCATATATCCTCATTCTCCTTCAATATTTGTTTCTCCTCAGCAATTGACACTATCTAATATTCTATATATTTAAAATACCTATCTTATTTATTATCTGCTTCTCCACTATAAATATTAACTCTAAAGGGACAGATGCAAAGAACAACAGTGTTTTTTTGAGAAAAAAGTTAGAAGCAATGAAAGAACAAAACAAACATTTTTCCTGAGCTCTCATTATCCAGGAGAGGTGTGCCTAGGCCAGGTGTAGCTTGACTGCATACCCTGCAGCAAACATTCAGGAGAGAGGAACCCTTATCCCCACAGTGTTCTACATGTTTACAGAGACAGGGAGAGAAAACAGCTTTGAATGTAACAATGGAAAATTCTGTTCAAAAAAGTAGCCTTCTAACTTTCTCTTAAAACCTACTAAAGATTTCAAAAGAAAATTTTAAGGGAAAAGACATGATCAGACTTGCCTTTTAGAAAGTATACTTTATTATAGTGTGAAGCTGGTCAAATTAGCTATCAGCAGTTCCTCTTGTCACTCTCTCTACCTTCTGAGAAACTGGCTAAGGCTTCTCTAAGTTAAGGAATTTGGCTGGTCGAGACCTCAATAAATCTTAGGTAGTGCAGGGAGACACTTGGCTCCATTAGCTGTAAGGAATATGTGCTTGAGTGCTGCCGATGCAATCATTATGTGCAAGGCAGAGAGAAGAGGGATTACAACATAATTTTGTTTACTTTATTCCAATTTTTAAAATTATAGTAGACAAATCAGGAAAAACTCCTTTTCACCTTGTAACTCTAAGGAGACTAATCAAAAATGTTTGCTATCTGGTATAATTTGCTTTTTACAAGATTTTAATACAATATGATTCCTTTCTACAAGGACTCTAAGGTATTAAAACACAGAAAAACCTTTTCCTTCTCTTATACCAATTAGGAATTTTATTAGAACCTTGAATTTCTTAAATCTTCTCATTTCTAGATCAGCACTATTCAATATAGAATGTGAGGCACAAGTACATATGTAGTTTAATTCTTTTGTACACTACATTAAAAAAAGAAACAGGTAAAATTAGTTTAATAATATATTTTATGCATACTAATGTATCTAAAATATATCAATTTCAACATGTAATAAACATAAATAATTAAATGAGATATTTTGCTTTCTTTTTTTTAATAGTCTTCAAAATCTAGTGTGTACTTAATAATTACAGCACATCTCAATTCAGAACAGACACATTTTAAGTGTTCAATTTGCCTCATGTGGCTCATGGTTACCATATTGGACAGGCACATTTCTAGATCTTTTTTGAGAGAAAACATTGATAAAATGAGAGCAGGAAAGGAACGTTTACTGAGTACCTACTGCCAGCCAGACTGTACCAGCAATTTTACATACGTTTAAAATTTAATACTCACAAAAACATGTGAGGTAGTTCTTAATACACTCATTTCAGATGAAAAAAATACCACTCAGGTTTAACAAACTTGTCAAAATTCATCCAGCTAAAAAGACTATCTAGCCCAAATATCCTCCATCCACTGCTCTTTCCTTCCTCAAGCAGATTTCCTTACTAAACCTTTTATTATTAATAAATACTTAAGCTATAGTAAATATTACCAAATGCCTAAATTATTAACTATTAAGGCAAAGAAAGAGGAAACTATATTTATCTTCTTTATTATTTCGAAGGAGATGCATACATGTCCATTATATCACCCAAAAAATGTAATTTTGGATTCACTGATTTGTATATTTCAAGACATGTTTCTCACAGAGATCATAAATTTGGAATCTCTAAAATGATATCTAAAGCTGGTGCTTGTCAGCTTCTGTCATTATCAAATCAGTCTTTCCACAAACTGAATTTCTTGGTCTTGGTTGTGAAAGGCATGTGAATATGACAGTGTCAAGGTCTGACATGGCTGAAGAAAATATGTTTGTTCTGATTTGCTGTGCATGAAAAATATTAATCCCACAACATGTAGGCCTATATTTACAAGGCATTGCAAATTGATGCTCTGCATATTTTGGTCACAGATAATTCTAACATAGTTGAATGTGAAATTGGCTATGCAGTATTAAGTATAAAAAAATAATTGTACTTATTCTGTTGTTTGAATTTGATACATACTACTAGTTAAGAATTGCTTTATTTTGATAACCTGTCAATGATTAAAAAAACAAGAGTTTTTATGAATTTATAAAATGTTCTATGCGCTGCCTGATTGAAAAACAAGAAAATCATTTCTTTCAAAAGTACAAAATTCCAGATACTATTATTGTGAAAGAATAGATTTCAGAAAAAAGCTATTTTTGAAATGGAGATTGTTTTAGTCCTACAGAAAAATAATGACATATGTATCATATTAGATGTAAAGATAGTTTCATAAAAATATTTTATTTGAAATTTTTTAAGTTTTATCTGTGATTTCAGTAAAACTCAAATGCAGTAGACAATTAAAATAAATAAAAACTAAAAAGAAAGATCTTTACTTTTGATAACTTAGTAAATCACTGTAATGAATAATTCATATACATCCACTGGTGGACAGGAGTTAACTTTTTCTTGAAAACATTAACTGTCTTTGATTGCTTTTTAAAATTTTGGTTAAATATTTTCGATGTGTTGAGATAATGTTATCTGTAAACAACATGGTTTATTGATAGGAACTTGCCTGAACTTGAAATAATTTTTGGTTGTATACCAGTTTTTGTCATGAAAATTAGATAATACAAAATTCAACATAACTATAAATGTTTGTTTTATATAAAATATGTGATTTTTTCCAAATAAAATCATAATGTAGACGAAAGTGTTTAAATATTATTTTGAGAGGCACCTGGGTGGCACAGTCGTGAAGCATCTGCCTTCAGCTCAGGGCATGATCCCAGCGTTATGGGATCGAACCCCACATCAGGCTCCTCTGCTGGGAGCCTGCTTCTTCCTCTCCCACTCCC
>NW_023242760.1:0-1482 GCF_002007445.2 Ailuropoda melanoleuca
CCTCTCTCGCTGGCTGTCTCTATCTCTGTCGAATAAATAAATAAAATCTTTAAAAAAAAAAACAAAAAAAACAAAAACATAGTATGAAAAAAATGTCAAAAATCTCCCCCAATAATTTGTATATTGTTTACACGTTGAAATAATAGTATTTGGAGCATACTGAGTTAAACATACTATTAAAATTAATTTCTCGTTTCTTTTTACCTTTGTAAATATGGCTACTAGAAAATTTTCAGTTATGTATGTGGCTCACGTTATATTTCCAGCGCACAGCACTGCTCTAAGGAACAATCCTGTCTTTTCCAAATCAATTTGTACGCTTTTGTTGTGCAGAGCTGGGAGGTGAAGAGAAATGGGGTTGGAGAGGTGGGAGGAAAGAGAAGAGGTGAATGAAGAGGGGACATAAACACAGGGCCCTGGCATTGAGGACAATTTGGGGGATTTGGTGGTAAAAGTCTCTGTCACATGCAAATTGAGGAAGAGAGAAAAGGGAATTTAAGAAGTGTCCTTTGGGTTATAAATCAGATTCCCTTTAGCGTTCTTTGAGAGATTTGCAGCTCTAAAGATTAGAACGCAGGTTTCATTTCTTCTTGGCTCTGGGATTACCTTCTTTGATTTGGTTTCTGGGAAACTGAGCCTCCTGAGGACCTCGGATTTATTCGGGTTACTTTAGTATTCTAAATAGTCATTGAATTAGTCCACAAAACTCTTTAGGACTTTTTTTTCCCATCCCTTTTCCCTATTCTTTCCACCCTGCCAACTGGGACCTGGGGTAATATGAGGGTAGCTTGCTCAGTGCTGGAAGGACCCGTCTACATTCCCACCCCTACCCTACCTGACCCCATCTCTTGTTTTGTTAGACCTCACACAGCCATCCTACGGGATTGACAGGTGCCGGTGGTCACATTCTAATGGAAGTCTCATCCCATTAAGGATTTCTTACCCACTAGGCTTGTTCTTAAAGATGAAAAATCATTTGCTTAATGAGATGTCACTTTCCTACCATCCTCATCCATTAATTATTCGGACCTTCCCTTTACGCTTCCTCTGAGGCAAATGGTCTCGGACACACACAGCTTCCTCCCATGGGGAAATCCAACTTCTGAAATGTAGGAACAAGTCCTCAGGACAGAGGCAGGAGAAGGAACAGACAGCAGCCATAGCCAACCCCTCTGACCAACTCCAGGTGTGTCCGAATTCCTCAAGCTCTGGAGAAGTCTAGACAAGTGGCAGTTCTTCCAATAAATTGCTCAAGGACACCTTCCTTCCTTCGATTTCCCCTTCCTTCAGCTCTCCCCTTTCCCCCAACTTTTCTATCTTTCTCCAGCACTTGCTTCTTCCTCTCCCTCTTCCCCCACAGAAAGCGGCTGTATCCTCTTTCTTTTTTTTTTTTAAAGGTTTTATTTATTTATGTGACAGAGAGACAGCCAGCGAGAGAGAGGGAACACAAGCAGGGGGAGTGGGAGAGGAAGAAGCAGGCTC
>NW_023242761.1:0-1482 GCF_002007445.2 Ailuropoda melanoleuca
AGTTCCCTAAGTTATTCTAATTTTGCATGATTCTTTTTCTCTCTTTGTTCAGCTTGATTACTTTCCATTACTCTGTCTTCTAGGTTACTAATTTGTTCCTGTTTCTTCCATCTTACTGTTCATTCCATCAAGCATTTTCTCACTTTGTTTATTGAGCACTTTATCTCTGCTATATTTTTCCTTATATCTGTATTCTCACTGGTGTCCTCCTTTCTCTTCTCAAGTCCAGCAAGTACCTTTATGATCATTGCTTTAAATTCTCCATCAGGCATGTTACTTATGTGTGTTTGGCTTATATCTCAGGCCACAGCCTTGCCCTTTCCTTTCATTTGAGACAAATTCTTCTGTCTTCTCATTTTATCTAAGTCTTTGTGCCTTGTTTCTCTGTGTTATGAATGCCAGCTACATCCCCTGTTCTTGAGGGTAATGGCTTTATGAAGAGGTCCTGTAGTGTCCTGCAGTGTATCATACCCTGTTCCCCAGGGTGTGGTGCTTCTGGGAGTGTCTCTAATGTGTGCCCTGTATGCTCTGCTGTTGTGTCTTGGCCACTTTATCCTTCAGGCCAGTCACCTGCAGAGGCTCTCTTATGCTATTGTGGGCAGTGTTGGTCCCTGGCCTGAAAAGTGGTGAGTTTTAACTAGCTGTGCTCCGGTCTGCTTGTGAAATGAAACCTGTTGCCACTGCCACCAGAACTGAGGCTCTGCAAAACTCCCAGGTGGGGAGACGTGGTGTGGGCAGGGGTTTGGGCCAGTGTTTTGAGGGAGAGGGCCTGCCATGCTGTGACTGAGGGAAGCTGAATTGGTAGGGATGGTTCTGCCGAAGAATGGGGGTGGGCAAGGCTTGGTCTAGGCAGTTAGGTAGTGAGTGTTGGCACTGTGCTGGGTCCTGCAGGTGGCCCTAGGCTTATGCTGAGGTGTGGAGGAGAGATCCTTTTTTCCCAGAGGGGTCTCTCCATGAATGCTGCCTCTCTGGGACACAGTCCAAGACAAACAACTAACCTCCCCATTGTGTGCTTCAGGTGCTCTTCAGATCGTTGTGTCCACATTGCATGTCCACTGGCTGTTTGCCCTGGCTTTTCTCCAAGAGCAGCCCGATGTCCTCTGAGCTCTCCCTGAGCCAAGCACACAACCTTTAAACTCCAGGCTTTAGGCCCCGCTGGTTGTAAGAACTCACAAAATTTGGGCCCTCCCACTTACCAAGATAATTGCTATGGGAATTTGTTTTCCCCATGCACGCCCCTGCGTGCTAGTTTGTCTCCTGCCCTTCTCTGTGACCGCAGTGGCCACGATCAGTTTCTCTCCCAAGCTGCCTCTTCATACTCCCTACCTTCTTCAATGTGGCCTCTTTTCTACCTTTAGTTGTGGTTTGTTCTGCCAGCCTTCAGATTGATTTCTGGGGTATTTAGGATGATATGATAATTATCTAGTTGTATTCATGGGATGAGGTGAGCCTAGGGTCCTCCTACTCCACCACCATCTTCCC
>NW_023242762.1:0-1482 GCF_002007445.2 Ailuropoda melanoleuca
TTTTTTTTTTTTTAATTTACGCACATGCTACTTTTGTTTGACATAATTTACTCTGTGCTGTGTTTTTAAAATCTATGTTGCTTGTTTCCATGTTGTTTGTTTTAAGCTTCCTGTATTGGAGTTCAAGCTTATGTAACTATCCTCTCTGTTCACACAAGCACTTCATTGATGAACATCCTACGTGATCCCTTATAGGACTTTATGAAAATGTGAAAGAGAGAATGAGGGAGAGGGGGAGAATATGAGTCAGGAGAGAAATGCTTCCTCATAGGTACTTAGTGAATCTGAGTAAGTTACTATTAAGAATGGCTGCTTATGTCTTCCCTTTCCTCCGTCTGACTTTATTCTAGTAATTGGGATTCTACAGTTCATTGTGTTTGAACAATAAAGGCCACCTCCCAACTTATTGTAGAAAGTTTGGGGTTTGTTTAAAAGCCTTTAATCAAGGTTGCCAAAAAGGAAGTTCCCTGTTGTCATTATTACACAGTGTTGAGGGAATTGTTCTGTGGCTTTTAAGTGTATAATACTTAAATACTTAATACATTTCTGGTACTATATACTTAAGAGCCTCAGAATTTGGTTTCTGACCTGAACCTAATCTCTAAGTCTACAACTTTCTAGCTCTGTGACATTGGACAGTTGCCTTAACTTAGGAGCTTTGATTTTATGATCTGTAGTGGGGATAAATACTTGTTTTTATATAATTATTGTTATGACTAGTAAAAATAACATACATAAAACATCTACCAGAGTAATCCTGAAATGTAAATTGCATTCCCCCTTTCCGCCTTCCATAATGCTCAGGGTGGTGGCTCTTCATAGTTTTGGAGCATTAAGTACTTTGAAAAGTAAGTGAAAACAATCCACCATATTTGTTAAAGGAAAATGTATATTAAATACAAAATATTATGCAAAATATCAAGGTGATCATGGACCTCTTTTGGAGACCAAATACGTTTTTAAAAATATTTTCAAAGTTTTACCAGAGCTTCTGGCACTTACCTCTTCCCACGGAGTATAGTCCCAAAATATGAATTAGATTCACAGCCCCCATGATTGGGATGAAGAATGGTTTATCGGGAACTGATACAACTATCCCAGTAGCAGCACTCCAGCCCAGCAGAACTCTTGCTTCTCCATTTCTGTGTCAGGAGATAAGGAATGAGAGATTTCTGCATACCTTTTACAAATTACCATTTGCTTTATTTAGAACCTTCATTAATGGCTTTTGTTTTCTTGTCCTGAGGCACACGTCTTTGTCTATGCCTTTGGTTAATGGTTTCATTTTCTGGCGTTATTTATTACTTGTACTTGTCAGATTTTTAATTGTATAATTAAGATGCCATTGGTCTTTACTAATAAACAATATCACCAAAGTGTTGTGACAGGGTTGTACCAAATAAATTCTAAGGTCACAGAATATAAAAGGAAATTTAAAGATTCCAAGCAACAAAGTTATGTAACATATTTCTCTCAGGGGCA
>NW_023242763.1:0-1482 GCF_002007445.2 Ailuropoda melanoleuca
GCTGCAGATCACCGAGAACGGCGAGTTCCGAAACACCGCAGACCACTAGCCCACCCAGCATCACAGACCTTCTTCTCCCTCCCCATGCACCCCACCCTGGAACAGCACCCACCACCAGGACTGGATGTCGCCGAGGGACAGCGGGATTGCCTCCCTGAATGCCTCCTTGGGGGGCACCAATCCCCCACCCCCACTGCACCATTTCCAGGGGGGAAGAGTGGGGACTCTTAGCTGTCCCCTTTTCCTTCCTGTTGGGGTGCTGCCCCCTGTGACCCCCCCAGGGACCCTTGCCCCAGGACACCACCTACCCCACACAGACCCCTTCACTCCGGGGTGCTATCCCCATCCTCTGCCTCATCGTTCCCCTGAGCACTGGGGGACAGACCCTCACCCCCACCCTGGGGGTGTGGCACCTCCAAACTTTCAACTTCAGGGTGATTTTTTAGCAGTAACCAGAGCTGACAATCTAACTCCCCTCCACCGCCCCATTTTGGCCTCCCCTGTCCCCCTTGTTATGGGGAGGGGACCCCAGATGAGGGGGCCCTATTACCCCTTGATTTCTCAGGAGCGTCTGGGGGGGCTCAGCACGCACAAACTCCTTCTCCTCCTACTACTCTTAAATTTACTCCCTCCCCACCCAGAACCCAGATGGGGTGGAGGGGCCACCGGGGCAGGGAGGGGGCGGCAAGGGGGGAATGGGAGTCGTCTCCCCTTCCTCCCACACCTGATCTGCTCTTGGCTGGTCCCAGAGCGGGGTGAGGGGGCTTATGCCCCCCCCTCCCCCAGTGTGTTGGGTGGGGTGGAATTGAGGTTAGGGTGAGGGGTTAGGGTCTAGGAGGGTGTGTGTGTTAGGGAGGACGGACTAGTTGATCTGCCCTACCCTGACACACACAGCCCCCCTTGCCCCTCCCCTCTCTCTTCTTGGTCTCTACTCCCAGGGGGAGGGGGGAACTTACTCTAGGAAAAGCCATGTCTCTCTCCCCCAGGGTGGGGGGACCTGTGTTGGAGGAGGGGTGTTGGGGGCCCCCTTCCATGACTCTGTCCCCCCAGGGGAGGTAGGACAGGGCTGGGCTTCCCTCTCATCCTCCCCCCTCCCCAATCTCCCTCCACCTCCCTCCCTCCCGCCAGCTCCACAATTTTTCGGTGTTTCTCTGTACATAGCTCTCTGGCGGGATAGGGGAGGTAGGATGGATGGGGTTTAGGGTGGGTAGGTCATGGGAGGGGAGAAGCCCCTCCTTGGCACCCCCTCTTCCCTGACTGCTGTCCCCTACCCAGCCTTGCCCCCTCATCCCTTCTTGCGTTTGGTATTGAGACTCTTTCCAGACTTCACCCTTCTTTCTTTTGTATGGACAGTTCCCCTTCAGTCCCATCCCCCTACACACATACATACCCAGCCGGGGCCAAATTTATACTTATATAAAAGTTGTAAATATGTGAAATTTTATCCCTGTGCCCTTTTCCTTGCTTTCCCAACCTCAGACC
>NW_023242764.1:0-1483 GCF_002007445.2 Ailuropoda melanoleuca
ATCAAATGCCTTTGCAGCAGCTCTTGACAAAAAGCAGCGAAACTTTGACAAGGTCCTGGCAGAATGGAAGCAAAAGTATGAAGAAACCCAGGCAGAACTTGAGGCCTCCGTCAAGGAAGCAAGATCTCTAAGCACAGAGCTGTTCAAAATGAAAAACGCTTACGAGGAATCATTGGACCACCTTGAGACAATGAAGCGAGAAAACAAGAACTTGCAAAGTGAGATTACAGATCTAACGGAACAGATTGTGGAAAGCACCAAAACAATCCACGAACTTGAGAAGTCTAAAAAGCAGGTGGAGCAAGAAAGGACAGAAATGCAAAGTGCCCTGGAAGAAGCAGAGGCAGCCCTTGAGCACGAGGAAGCCAAAATCCTACGTGTTCAACTTGAATTAACTCAGGTGCGAGCGGATATTGACAGAAAGATTGCAGAGAAAGATGAGGAAATTGACCAGCTCAAGAGAAACTACGCCAGGGTGTTGGAGACCATGCAGACAGCGCTAGAATCTGAGATCCGGAGCAGGAATGAAGCTGTGCGGATTAAAAAGAAGATGGAAGGGGATCTGAATGAAATGGAGATCCAGCTTAGCCACGCAAACCGGCAAGCAGCAGAAGCTCAGAAGCACCTGAGGATTGTTCAAGGACAATACAAGGATGCACAATTGCAGTTAGATGATGCTCTCCGAGGCCAGGAAGATTTGAAAGAGCAGCTGGCGATGGTGGAACGCCGAAGCAGTTTATTCCAGGCTGAGATCGAGGAGTTGAGGGCTTCTCTGGAACAGACAGAAAGAGCCCGGAAAGTTGCTGAGCAAGAACTTATGGATGTTACTGAACGTGTACAGCTGCTCCACACCCAAAACACCAGCCTCATTAACACAAAGAAGAAGCTTGAAACAGACATCTCACAGCTACAAGGGGAGGTTGAGGATTCAACGAAGGATGCAAGAAATGCAGAGGAGAAGGCAAAGAAGGCCATTACTGATGCAGCCATGATGGCTGAAGAGTTAAAGAAAGAACAAGACACCAGCGCTCATCTTGAGAGGATGAAGAAGAACCTGGACCAGACGGTGAAGGACTTGCAGCTTCGGCTGGATGAAGCTGAGCAGCTAGCCCTGAAAGGTGGAAAGAAGCAGATTCAGAAGATGGAAGCTCGGATTCGCGAGCTAGAGGGTGAGGTTGATTTGGAGCAGAAGCGAGGTGCGGAAGCCATTAAGGGCGTGCGCAAATACGAAAGACGTGTGAAGGAATTGTCCTTCCAGGCTGAAGAAGATAGAAAGAATATACTAAGATTGACCGACCTGGTCGACAAACTTCAGCTCAAAGTGAAGTCTTACAAGAGGCAGGCAGAGGAGGCGGAGGAGCATTCCAATACTCACCTCACCAAGTGCAGAAAATACCAGCATGAGCTGGAAGAGGCAGAGGAGCGTGCAGACATTGCAGAGTCACAGGTCAATAAGCTGAGAGTCAAGACCCGTGAAGTTACC
>NW_023242766.1:0-1483 GCF_002007445.2 Ailuropoda melanoleuca
ACCATTGTATGTTGGGGGTGTGGGTTCTAGAAAATTTGTCCCTTTACTCTCCAGGTGTTAGATGAGATAAATTTTATTCAGAGAATTCTACCTGAGAAAACTCTTCCATGTCTGAATCTTATTTGGACAACAGTACATTCTAGACATGAATCCTGAGACTCATGCTGTAATAGGATGATACTTTGGGGGCCTTTACACATAGCAGTGGTATGAATCACTGCAAACCAGAGGTGTACTGTGATAGCTAGCTTTCAATCAATCTTCGATGAATACCTTTGGGTAGTGTATATATTTACATCTTTGTGTAGGTGTTCCCTCCCTTTAAATCTGGGCTGGCCCAAATTAAATGTAACAGAAGTGGCCCTTCATGATTGGACTTAGGTTAGAGGAAGTCTTAAAAATTCTGCTGTGGTCTCTTAGAATATTCTCAGGGAACCTAGCCAAGATGCAGGAAGTCTCCTTACTGTAAGACTGTCATGACATGACAAAGCTCAGGTTAGCCTTGTGAAGAGGCTACAAGAAGAGATAAATGATTACTCCTAGTTGTACCAGATATTCCAGCCAAGACACCAGACCTGTAAGGGAAGAAACCATTTGCAAACCCAGTTATCTAAATAAACATTCAGATTACTGCAACCCATCACATTTTTTCTGCAAACACATGTGAAACCTCCAGCGATAGCACAGCCCAGCTGAACCTAGCCAAAGCACAAAATTGTGAAAGATGATAATATATTTTTACTTTATACCATATTTTTTTAATGATTTATTAAACAGAAATGGACAGTTGGAACATATTTTTATTTTGCTAACAAAATTTGTAAAGAGAAATATGTTGACCAGTGACAGGAGAAATATATAAAAGGAAATGTTGGATGATGATTCACTGGAGAATAAGAACTAAAGGTCAAAATCAGTCAGGAAAGACTGAGTGCAATATATTTTTGAAAGATTTTATTCATTTATTCGAGAGAGAGAGAAAGAGGGAGAGAGAGCGAGCACAGGGAAAGGGACAAGCTTACTCCATACTGAGCACAGAGCCCAATGTGGGCCCTGATCCCATGTTCCCGAGATCATGATCTTAGCCAAAATCAAGAGTCAGATGCTTAACTGACTGAGCCACCCAGACGCCCCGGTGCAATATTTCTTTCTGAATGTAGAGCTACAGAAGCATAGCCTGGCACTTACTTAAAAGACTGCCATAATGTGAGGAAGATTAGGTTAGCTATATGGAGAGGCTGAATGGAGAGGTGCATGGCCAGCCACCAGTAGAAATACATAGATGCTCTAAAATGTAAAATTTAAGACTAGATTACTTATGTTGTGGATATAAGCCATCTTTAAACATGAAAATGACCAATGATAGAAGGATTTTTAGTGTGGAAACATTGTGTGATGGATACAATGCCGATTTTATAATTAGTTGACCTTAGTCCAAATCATTGGTTGCCTACTCACCAGCCATGTAAAATTGGGTAAGAAA
>NW_023242768.1:0-2386 GCF_002007445.2 Ailuropoda melanoleuca
TCTAGGAATTTATCCATTTCTCCTATTTTGTCCAGGAGATAGTTTGTTTTCTATAGGAGACATATTTAGACCTATACAAATTAAATATTGAAAACTAACAGAAGTGAATAGTAGATGGCTATTCCTGATCAGGAATAACATATAGCATTTTTCCATTTAAAAACTATTCTGGAGATAGCTTGTGGTGAGGAGAGTATAATGCACAAACTTGTAGAATCACTATGTTGCACACCTGAAACTAATGTAACATTGTGTGTCAACTACACTACAAAAACCTGACAAAAAAATATTCTAGAGATTCTGTTAAGATAGTGATAACCGGGGCACCTGGGTGGCTCATTCGTTAAGCATCTGTCCTTGCCTCAGGGCGTGATCCCGGTGTTCTGGGATCCAGCCCCACATCAGGCTCCTCCGCTGGGAGCCTGCTTCTTCCTCTCCCACTCCCCCTGCTTGTGTTCCCCCTCTCACTGGCTGTCTCTCTCTGTCAAATAAATAAATAAAATCTTTAAAAAAAAAGATAGTGATAACTGCCTCCCCTTTCCACCCAAAACTCCCAGAAATATGAGGAATTTTTCAACAGGAAATTCATAATAGTGCTAGAAAATAGTTATAGATGGGCAAGAATTTTCATAAAAGCTCTGAAAGAATGCAAAAAGAGGATACCCACACCTAAAACATATAGATGAATGTTGCCTCTAGATCCCTCTTCCCACAGCAGCAACCAGCTCAGTAATATGCCCTGTATGGTTTTTCTCACTTCCCCATCTCACTCACTTTCCCCACTCACTGGTTTCTGTTTCATGAAATCACCCCCAGATAAACTTCTTACACTCCAGTTTTTGTTTCACAGTTCTGGTATTGGAGGAACTCAAACAGACAAGTTTTGATACTTTCCCAATATCTAGGGCCTTGCTTGTAACTAACTAACTTCCTTCCTTCCCACCTTCCTTCTTTCCTTTTTTCCTTCCTTCCTTCCTTCTTTCCTTCCTCTTTCCTTCCCTACCTCCCTTTCTTCTGTCTCTCTCTCTCTTCCTCTCTCCTTCTCTCCCTGCCATCCTCCCTCCCTGCCCCCTCCTCTTTCCCTGCCATTCTCCCTCCCTGCCCCCTCCTCTTTCCCTGTCTCATTCTCTCTCCATATCTCACCCAGGATATTCACCATTAAACTCAGCACCATTGCTTAAAATCTATCTTTCCAACTTCTCACTCACCCTTGGGTGATGAAACTTCGATTCATCCTTGACCTTCTCTTATCACATCTCACATATTGATGTAATTTCAACTCCAGTCATTTGAACGTATCAAGTTAACTGTCATCCTTCCATGTCCTGCCCACTGCTGTCATATTGTTTCAGGTCCTACAACCTCATGCATGGATATTATAAAAGGTTTCAGACTGATATCCTAAGTTCCCCTCTCTCCCCTCTATAATTTATCATCCAGTCTTCCTGAAGCTCTGATCATAGCTCCACTCAAAAGATTTCAGTGGCACTATTGTCTATACTACAGAATAAAGCCCTCTACAACTTGATGTCAACCTACCTTTCCTCACAACTTCATTCATGTACCCCAAGATCCATTCCCACTGAACTATACTCATCATTCACTCTAAAAGTGCCACGATTCCCCAGCTCTGTGCTTTTGCTAACTCTGGAAAGCTCAGACTCATCTTTCACCTTATTCAAAACCTACTTTGGGTCAAATGTTGTTTCTTCCAAGACCTTCATTGATTCTCCCAAGCAGCATCATTACCCCTCTTCTGATCTCCTATAGCACTTAAAGTGTACTTTTCTTGGCCTTCTTATCATTTGTTTTAAATTAAAGTATAATTTACATTAAAATACATAAATCTTAATCTTGATGAATTTATCACCCTTGTAATTATCCGCTTGGGTCAAAATACAGAACACTTCCAGCATCCCAGGAGATTCTTTGTGCCCTCTTCCAGTCAAAATCCCCTTCAAAGATTAATCTCTATTCTGAGATTGGGTTAGTTAATCTCCAATTAGTTTTGCCTGTTTTTGAACTTCATGTAAATGGAGTCACACAGTATGCACTCTTTAGCATCCAGCTTCTTCATCCATCACGTCTCTGAGATTCATCCAACCAGGCACACCAACTGTACGTTCTTCTTTTATCGCAGAGTAGTATTCCATCATAAGACTATACCACAATTTATTTAACCATTCTACTCTAAATGGACATTTCTCAGCGTTTTAGCTACTACAAATAAGACTTCTATGGACATTTTGTACATTGTACATGTCTCTTGTTGGACANTCTTAATCTTGATGAATTTATCACCCTTGTAATTATCTGCTTGGGTCAAAATACAGAACACTTCCAGCATCCCAGGAGATTCTTTGTGCCCTCTTCCAGTCAAAATCCC
>NW_023242769.1:0-1484 GCF_002007445.2 Ailuropoda melanoleuca
GTTAGTCACCATACAGTACATCCTTAGTTTTTGATGTAGTGTTCCATGATTCATTATTTGCATATAACACCAAGTGCTCCATGCAATACATGCCCTCCTTTTTTTTAAATAATTTTTATTTTGTTATATTAGTCACCATACAGTACATCCCCAGTGTTTGATGCAATGTTCCATGATTCATTATTTAATATGTGCCCTCCTTAATACCCATCACCAGCCTATCGCAATCTTCCACCCCCCTTCCCTCTGAAGCCCTCAGTCTCTTTTTACTGTTGATTCTGGCCTCAAGGATTTTGAAAACTCCCTTTAACTTCCTGACAGCTCATTCATGCATTAAAATATATTTTAACAATTTAATTCAAACTTTTAGGTGTTATGGACCATGAAAAATCTCCAAGGACTAGTCTCTCATGCTGCTGGAATAGAAGTTTATGGAATAGAAATTTAAATCTTTGATCCATGTGGAATTAATTTTTGAATATTATAGAGTGTGGTGGGGAATCTAGTTTATCTTTTCTGAAGTCATCCAGTTAGTCCATTTATTTACTGAGTAAATCACAAGATGGCAGTTTTAGAATGCAAATTCTCAACATGTTAAGGGGAAAGAACACTAATAAAAGTATGAATAAGACATAGTCTCTGCCTTAAAGATCTTACAGCCAAATGAAAAATGACTCCTACTATTACCATTTGCCAGTCTCCATTGGGTAAGAGCAGTTTCTTGCATCACAAGGGTCATTTGTGCTAGAAATACTGCCATCTCATTTTAGTTCCACATGTTTGCAGACAGACATATACTGCTAAGAGTATGATGGAGGATATATTAATTTTTTTCATGTGCATTGTTGTGTTACTATACCTAGTAGATGAGTTCCAGAAAAGTTGTATTATTTAAATTATGCTTTAAATTTCCCTGGTAAGTTTTCTGTTCAAAGCATTTTCCTTTGAATTATACTCAGAAACCATTGTGAAGAGTAAATAATGACTCTCTAATTTTTCCATGATGCAAATACAAGTTTTCACTTACTAGGGTTTTTAATGCAAGCTGTATTTGCATAATTCAGGTTCTTTTCTGAAAGAGGAAGAAAAATATAAGGAGATGAGAATTTTAAAAGCAAATCAATGTGTATTTTTAAAAATACAGTTGTTGGAATACAGACTTAAAGACATTTCTTGAGGATCACTTACATGAATTCGATTTGCTTGCTTCTACACGCGAGGCAACATTTTGGGTGATTTTTTTTCCCAAAAGCTAATTTTTAAGCTTTGTAGGGTGGGTGCCAAATGGTATTTTAAAGACACACATTTAAAAAAAGAAGAACGTGCAGTTTTGCCTGGAGTGCAGATGGAGCCTGTGTCAATTGCAGGCACTTTGCCTAAGGACACAGAGAAAAGCACTTTTTCCTAAAGACCATAAACTCCACTCTTTTGTTTCTGTTCATCCTAATTTGTAAAAGGTGGGAAGAAATCAAATAAATAGTTTA
>NW_023242770.1:0-4112 GCF_002007445.2 Ailuropoda melanoleuca
ACAGCCAGCGAGAGAGGGAACACAAGCAGGGGGAGTGGGAGAGGAAGAAGCAGGTCATAGCAGAGGAGCCTGATGTGGGGCTCGATCCCATAACGCCGGGATCACGGATCCCTGAGCCGAAGGCAGACGCTTAACCACTGTGCCACCCAGGCGCCCCGAAAATATCTTCTATTTTAGGAGCCAAGTGCTTTGAACTCATTCGTAGCATCTTCTTTTGGTGATAGTAGAGGGAATGCTCCTTGTAGGAGTGATAGTTTCTCAGAGCTGCGCTGAAAATAAAACTTTTATTTTCTGACGTAAGGTATATGGAAATGCTAAACAGTATGATTTACTTCGTATAATGAAATATTTGACATATAATCAATATAAGATGCAGTTTCTGCTTGTGAGCAACTATACATGGAAATATTTTGTAATATAAATTCAAAAAGGAGGTCTGTTATTTTTCATTATTCACGTAAGCTGGAAATAGATGGTAAGTTTTTTTACAGTTAAGTTAAAATTAGGAAAAAATGACTTACCATTACCATGTATAGGAAAAACATACAAAACAAATATATAACAAAAAAATAAGAAATGCTGTTACCATGTATGAGAAAAAAATGTAGTTTCGTGTAATGCCTAAATGTGTAGGTCACGTTCCAAAAATCTGTAATTTTAGGTTAGTTGTTTGTAATCAGGGTACGTTTCCCCCTAGAACAGTGTTATGTAATTTGTGGGCGAGCCACAAAAAAATATTTTTAACCCCTAGTGAGTGTGAAATACCACTAATAGGAGCCCTGAACCCTGGGACATTTAGGACTTTTATGCCCAAATATAGGGTTCTGTGCCCTTCTGAAGTTAGCTTCCCTGGAGGTTTCAAGGGCTCTAAGGAGTGGGGAGTGAGAATGAGATGGTCATATGTAGAGACAGCCTGGTACCTTCTCCTTGGCAGTGAGCCACAAGGGAAAGGGGACCAGCAGGGCCATTTGAATGGGGCCACACATTCACAAAGGACCTCCTAACTTAAACTTCTGACGTTTATTTGAAATAAAGCTAGACATAAAGTCATTGCCTTTCTCATTGCAATTGTGTGTGTTGAAAGCATTAATATGTGATTTGCAGGCATTTAAAATAAGTTACATTTTAGTAACAGTTGGCATTTCTTTACTTTTTAATATATTAAGAGTCTCATGTCTGTTTCAACTTCTGAGAAACTCTCATCCTGAGCGAAAGGTGTAATGGAGAGGTTCTCGCTCCAATTGTTCCTGGAACATATTTGTGTAATAAATGGATGGATGGATAGATGGATGTTGAATAGTCAGACAGCAGAAGAAGATCACAGAGGAAGTGTGAAGCAAAGAACTGAAATAAAGGAAGCATCAGGGTTGGAGTAGATGGGGGTCACAGTGGTTATTGGTATATAGGTTGTTAGCAAATTAAAACTCTTTCTACATTGGAAACTATCTGTATTTTTTGTTATGATTTGTGCAGTTCGTATAAATTTATGTATTCTTTCATTTGAACGTACATGAGGAAAGTCACACTTCTAATGTATGTTTTATTAACATTACAGAACTGAAAAAATAGCCATATATTAAATTTTTAAAGAAATCTTAGTTTTTATATTTTATCGACCTGTAACAATGACATGTTTATTTAAATGTAAGAATGCATAATATTAATTGTTAACTAAAGCTGATGTATAATAGTGACAGATATTAAAACATGCTCTTATTCCTATCCGTTGATAATAAGCTCCCTGAGGATAAGAATCTTAGTCTGTTTGGTACCTGGCTATATCCCTAGTGCCTAAACAGAAAATGGCACAGGCTAGATACTGAATAAACATTTGTTGGGTGAATAGATGACTGAATGAATGTTAAATTTATTTTGGTTCCCAATGTTAATTAATTCTTGTATGTTAATCAATTTAAAAAATTGAATGTTATTTAATTTTAAAAATTCTAAACCTTTCAGCAAGATGCTAGAGCATATATTGCTTTCTACGTGATTTGAAGGAGTTGGTGCAGTTTCCTCCATGCCCCATACATGTCATTGGTAGTGCTCACCTGTCACTGAATTCAGACATGACCCCAGGAACCATGCAGTGTCTCAGATGCATTATTCCATTTTATTCCTAATAGTGGCAATGGAAGAAAAAGGAAACCCACAGGGTCCTACTTTTCCCATCCTGATTGCCCTAAGAAGGAGCCAGTCTTGGAGGGACTTTAATCCTATATAGTCTAAGTCCCATCGATTCTACAAACCTAGATCTTGACTGTGCATGGATGTAGACCTGTTTCTTCCCAATATCTGCCTTCCCAGGAATGATTATAAGAAGCATATATAGACTATTGGTTGAGTTGCTTACTGCTTGAGGGTAGGTTTATTTTCCCAAGCTCAAAGTCCACTGTGCTGGTTGTAGTTTTTTCCAGTCATTTATCATATATATACACATACATATATTTCATGAAATATATATGTATATGAATATTATTTTATATATATATGAAAACATTGATCTACCTAATTTTTGTTCTCTGATCTTTGTTTTGGAATTACATCATTTTCCAAAAATGGTTACATAGATGGCAAACTTTTGAGTACACCGTGGGAGCTAAGCAATGAAATAGTTACAACTGAGATCAATAAAGAAGAAAACGGAGCATCTCATCAAGAGGCATCCGTGTTTTGATAGTGAACTTTACCTTATGAAGACAGTAGAAGTGATACAGGGAGGCGACGTCCTGTAGAGATTCTGATGCTTTACTGACTGGCATTAGGTCCCAACTTGGATATTCACTAGATGTGTTACTTTGGGCAGACAGCTTACCGTTTCTGTGGTTTATCCATAGGATGTATTGCAATACTTCATGAGGTTGTTAGAAGGACCAGATGGGCTGATACATGTAAAGGTTTATCATTGTGCCTAGCACTTAGTAAGCACTCAGTAAATGCTAGTTACTAACAGAGAGGGAAGATGTAAAAGTATTTAGGCCTATTCTGGGCATTTAAAAAAATTGTCATAGATGAGTGCCATATTATATGAATGTGTGTGCAAACAATAATTCTGTTCTACAATTTACAATGTAAACTGTATTTTTCTGTTTATCTTCAAGAAACCTAACCTTATTTGGGGGTGGTGGAGTTTTTGTTATGTTCTCAAACCTGGATATCATTAACATGATCTTATTTTTCACCAGAAATTTTTATATTTTATTCCCAGAATGGAGTCATTAGGTTTCATTTTCAGTATTCCATAGTGGGCCTATAGGAAGGATTCTCAGTTCATATTCCAGTGGTCACCCTATCAAATAACTTCGGTCACTCCCTTTCCCCCAAAACCTACTTTTTAAAACAAAGAAGGGCATTTATATTTTTGTAGGTATTTTATTGTATTTATCATTCATAATAACTTTGGCTATCTTAAAATTGTAAAGTATTATTTGGAGCAAGTGTATCAAGTATTATATAATACAAGTAATAAAGACCTTTCCTTTAATGTGGTTATTTCCATATCCCATGCCAGTGAGAATAAGACCAGCCATGTGATTGACAACTACTGATTTATAGATTAACAAGGATCTGTTTAGTCCTTTTCCCAGGAATTGAAGGCAAAATTATTACCGAAGTTTGTAATCACCCATTCTCATTAGTTTCTGTATTTTTTTCTAGTCCCTCAACCCCAAGGTTCAGTGTTCTGAGGGGCCTGTCCAGAGCTTCCCACCAAAGCACGCCATGCCTTTTTGCCTCTCATAAATAGCTTCCTAATCTGACATTTTAAAACCCTGATGTTGTTCCAGAAAACTTTTATTCTAGTAGCTAAATTGATAAATGTAATTAATTGTATTTTATTGTTTGGGATAGGCTCCAAACTGTGCCTTTTCCCAGAAAAAGTTTAATAAGTTCTGGTAGGCTAATCAGAAAGGTTTTGAGCAACATACAAAATAAACTGGCTTTGTCTGCTTCATTGCCCCAAATGTTGAGGAAAGCCCAACAGGTATCTTTTGTGGAACCCCAAGTATTCTTTGCTGCTAATGGTTATGTAATTATTAGTCAATGCCTTTTCTTTTCATCCTTGTTTCTTCCAAGCAAACAACACACACACACACACACACACACACACACAC
>NW_023242771.1:0-1484 GCF_002007445.2 Ailuropoda melanoleuca
ACAAGAAGATCTAACAATTGTAAATATTTATGCCCCTAACATGGGAGCAGCCAATTATATAAACCAATTAACAACAAAATTAAAGAAACACATTGATAATAATACAATAATTGTAGGAGACTTTAACACCCCACTCACTGCAATGGACAGATCATCTAAGCAAAAGATCAACAAGAAAATAAGGGCTTTGAATGACACACTGAACCAAATGGACTTCACAGATATATTCAGAGCATTTCATCCTAAAGCAACAGAATACACATTCTTCTTGAGTGCACATGGAACATTCTCTAGTATAGATCACACACTGGGTCACAAATCATGTCTCAACTGGTACCAAAAGATTGGGATCATTGCCTGCATATTTTCAGACCACAGTGCTTTGAAACTTGAACTTAATCAGGAGAGGAAATTTGGAAAAACTCAAATACATGGAGGCTGAAGAGCATCTTACTGAAGAATGAATGGGTCAACCAAGAAATTAAAGAAGAATTTAAAAAAATGCTTGGAAACAAATGAAAATGAAAACACAATTGTTCAAAATCTTTGGGATGCAGCAAAGGCGGTCCTAGGAAGAAGGTATATAGCAATACAAGCCTTTCTCAAGAAACAAGAACCGTCTCAAATACACAACCTAACCTTCTACACCTAAAGGAGCTGGAGAAAAAGCAGCAAATAAAACCTAAACCCAGCAGGAGAAGAGAAATAATAAAGATCAGAGCAGAAATCAATGAAATAGAAATCAAAAGAACAGTAGAACAGATCAATGAAACTACGAGCTGGTTTCTTGAAAGAATTAATAAGATCAATAAACCCCTGGCCAGATTATCAAAAAGAAAAAAGAAAGGACCCAAGTAAACAAAATCATGAATGAAAGAGGAGAGATCACAACCAACACTGAAGAAATACAAACAATTATAGGAACATATTATGAGCAACTATATGCTAACAATCTAGGCAATCTGGAAGAGATGGATGCATTCCTAGAGATGTATAAACTACCAAAACTGAAACGGGAAAAAAGAAAAAACCTGAACAGACCCATACCAACAAGGAAATTGAAGCAGTAATCAAAAATCTCCCAATAAACTAGAGTCCAGGGTGGGATGGCTTCCCAGGGGAATTTTACTAAATATTTACATAAGAATTCATACCTGTCTTTCTGAAGCTGTTTCAAAAAGTAGAAATGGAAGGAGAATTACAAACCAATATCCCCAATGAACATGGATGCAAAAAAATCTCACTAAGATACTAGACAATAGGATCCAACAGTACATTAAAAGTTTATTCACCATGCTCAAGTGGGATTTCTTCCTGGGCTGCATGCATGGTTCAACACGCAAATCAATCAATGTGATAAACTACATTAATAAAAGAAAGGACAAGAACCATATGATCCTCTCAATTGATACAGAAAAACCATTTGACAAAGTACAGCATCCTTTCTTGATTAAAACTCGTCACAGTGTAGGGATAGAGGGAAC
>NW_023242773.1:0-1484 GCF_002007445.2 Ailuropoda melanoleuca
CAACACAAAAACTTAAAAAAAAAATGTAACAAGGCCTTGAAGAAGTATGTTTTAGAGCAGAGATTAATAAGCCTTTATCTGTGTGTGCCGATAGCTTACATAACACCCACGAATATCAGGGGTTCAACAAAGGTGCGAGTCCCCCAAAAAGAGACTTCTTCTCACCTCAGGGCCTTTGCACTTGCTGTCACTTTTGCCATTTCCTCTTCCCACATGCTTAGCTCCCTCCGTTTCTGCACGTTTTTGCTTCCCTTTCTCTGTTTTATTATTTTATTATTTCCCTAGCCCTTATTTACCATCCTATTATGTTCTATCTCCTACTCACTTTTACCCTCTAGAAAGTAGCCTCCAAAGGCAAGGTTTTATAAATTTTGTTCACTGATGAATCATAAGAATCTGGAACAGGATAGGGCACATAGTAGGACCCTAATAAATCTGTGTTTAAGGAGGACAGGTGATTGGAGAAGTTAAGTGTTCTGAAAGCTATTGGCCAGGGAGCTCTGCATTTTTATTGCTGTAGAAGATGAAATCTCAGGCTTCCAAGAAATGACTCAGGGTGGATCTAGGAAGGGTCTCCATTCGCTTGCACAGGGCTCTGGTCTCCATTCACTGGTCTGGTCTCCATTCCCTTGCACAGGGCTACCACAAGCAGCGGAAGCGGAACTGGGGCCATTTTCACCCCATGCGCGAGGATACCCTGGGCTATGGCAAGTCTGTTGCTTCGAAGTTGAGGGTGCACAGTGGGGAGCAGTTGGGAGGCTTCCCTGAGCAACTGGTTGCTGGGGTGGAGGGATAGGCAGGTGGATGAATTCCAGACCCTTCAGTCCAGAAGGACTGAGGATGCAGCTTGGACGGCTGCTCCCCAAGGGCCAATTTCAAAGCTGCCAACCAGAGAGCAGCACTAGTTGACTGACCGCAGACCTTTGGGTTCCAAGGCTATTGGCATTTTCCAAGCACCCCTGCTCCACACCTCTCCTGTAAAAAACACCTTCAAACATGCCAAGAAGAAGAAATACTGGAGAAACAGCTGGCTGTCATTGATTTATGCTAGTTCAAGTCGAGTGCAAGCCTGAACATTTAATAAGTGAAACTATTAGTTATCAGCAAAATCGGCACATTACAGTCGTCAGAAAAAATTTGAAATGGGCAGAACAGGTTATTGGCTGTCCTGCCTCATGTGCACCATTCATAGCCTTTGAGTTATTTTTAAACTGTGTAAATTTTCCAAAAGGGATAATGCAAATGATTCTTGTCCTTGGAAATATAAATAACAGGCGGAAGTGGGAAGGGGCTCAGGAGAAGGGCACTGGCCATGGGGTGCGGTGCAAATAGTTTTCTCTTCCAAAGAATTAAGGGGGATAATAAAGTCCTCAGAAGTGTCAAACTGGCTTTGCAAACTGGGGAGTCAAGGTCGCGGGCGGGCTGTGAAGGCCAAAGGCAGGGGGCGGGGGCCGGGGGCAGGGCCAGCTCGGGGAAGGGAGCGG
>NW_023242775.1:0-1484 GCF_002007445.2 Ailuropoda melanoleuca
GTAGGGCTAACAGGATGATTAAGTTCCTGAAGTCCTAAGACATTTCTATGATTACATCAAAATTAAAGTCAAAGTCATATGAAACACCCTTCAGATCTATGTCATCATCCCATTCAGGTGCCTGACAAACCTTGAGAAGCCAAAGTGACAATTACTGATTTACCTTTCTGTGCTGAAAATGGAAGTTGAAAGCTAAGTGGCAACATAAAGCTAACCACCTCTGAGACCGAGCTTCAAGTCTGGACTAGACAGAAATGACAGAAAATCATTAAGAACAGAAGGCATTAAAAGGTCAGAAATAAATTGTTATCAAGCCCTATTTAACCATTTTATCAGTCAGAATTTTCTCTTTGCTCTCAAGAATGTGGTAGCATTTTCTTATCTCTGGAGATGACTATGATATTATGAGGGGTGTTACCTATGCACTGATATTCCGATTCTGAGAATGTTTTGTGCAGAAAGACTGTTTGTAACAACATGCAATCTCAAATAGTTTTTAAAAATACATTATTGTCTTGTCTCCATCTGTCTGGGATGTTACTTAGTGTTCAGGTGCTGTGAAGTTTATCCTTTGTGGAGGAGAAAGCCAGCAATGTCTTCATGTGTTTAGATTTCAGTGCAGTTCTTGGTGAGATAGAAAGATTAGCCCCAAGTAAGTCCTACAATAAGCAAATCTACCTCCCCTCCCCTTTTCCTCCCATTCCCCATTCTCTCTCCATCCATTTGGCCAAGAATGGTGATTTGCCATTTCAGTATCAAGAGACCACAGAAAATTGATGCAGATATCTCAGAAGCAAAATTTGATCTTCAGCTAAATGAGCATGTTAGTGAATCACAATTTCTATACTCTGCATTTAAATTATGAAAGTGGAAAATGATGGGTTAAGGGATTGAGTACAGGAGAAGGAAGAGCCTTAATCATTTTAGCAATTAGTATGTAATGTCCTAAAATGATCCTCTAATCACTCCACAGCTGGTACACTGAAAAAACATAGGGTACAAAAGCATTCCTCAAATGTCATAGTCCAAAGGGATCCACACTTTGAAGAGTACGTGAAAAACACAAGAAAAAGGAGAACGTGTAGACTTGCCTTCTGAAACATACAGAAGCCTTGAGTAAACTATGGCTTGAGTAAACTATGGCTTAGTTCATTTTGAATGATGTTATCACACATCAATGAACATAATAATTATAACTATCTTTAAAAATAATAATATATTTACCAAGAGAAGACCTTGCACTAAAACTTCAAGGGCTTTTCAAGGATCTTTTTAGATCACAATCACAGTGGTCAGCATAATGTTATTTTTTTGGACCTACTTTATCAAAATTTGTATATGCTACTTAAGCAAACAGTTCCATCTGCAGGTTTTTCATAATCATATGTCTTAATACTTAAGATATCATATCTACCAGCCACAAATTAAAAAAAAAACTTAAAAAACAAAAAAAGGAAAGAAAGGAAATGGAAGGGGAAGCAAGG
>NW_023242776.1:0-1485 GCF_002007445.2 Ailuropoda melanoleuca
GTGTTCCCTCTCTCGCTGGCTGTCTCTATCTCTGTCGAATAAATAAATAAAATCTTTAAAAAAAAATGTGGTTTGGTCCTAAGTTTATTGTTTCCTACATTAAAAAAGTAATACAACATCCCAAGTGTTATAAGCCTGGATTACCTTTGAAATGGAAAAAAAATGTTTAAACAGTGTCATAGGGGTTAATATAGACAATTTGGAAAATAAAGTGGAAAGTCGAAGGAAACACTTGCCAGCAGTTTACCAGCCAAATCAAGCTACTGTCTGCACCTGGATATGGAATAATGTGGAGGAGGGCACAGGCCCTGAATCGGGCAAATCTGAGTTCAGATCCCTTCTTTCCCCCCATTAGCTCTGGGCAACCATTTGCAGCTTAATTATCTTCTTGGATCTTGGATTTTCTCCTTGGTAGAGGGAAGATCAAAATAATTCCTAACTTGTCGTGAAGGTTAGGTGAGATCAGAATGTAAAGCAGTTTGTTAGCAGGATGCTTCCTTAGTAAGTGCAAGTTCTTCTTCACGGTGTTATTTCCTTTTGGTCCTTTCCCTGCCCGTAGTATTTTTGTTTTCACATAGTTGTGATCACACTGTCTTTATAATTTTATTTTCTGCTTGCTATGCTTAACATGGTAGCCCAAGCATTTTTCATGCTATGTTCAACTTAAAAGCATATATTTTAGTGGTTCCACAATATCCAATTGGATGGATACATCAGATGCATCGGAGCTTACTAACCATTTCTTGTTAGTCACAGGAATTATTCCAAGTTCCTCGTTCCAGATAACCCTGTGTATGAACACCTTTGTGTGTAAAATGTCACTTTCCTTCTCCTAGTCACTGCCAGTTAACAACCATTTCCTTGGGGGAAAGTCTTAGAAGAGAGATTATAAAGTCAGAGGGGATGCACTTGTATCAAGGGTTATGACCTATGCTGCCGAATTGGTTCCTGTAGAGTCGGTCTTCACTTCTATTTTCAGGGCAACAGACGAGACTCAGGCTGAGGGACCGGGATTTTATTATGCAGTGTAGCTGCTGACGTGCCAGACGGGGTTTGGAGGAGCACATTCAGATCTGGGGTTTGAGTGGATTCATCTGGAAGCCTTGGGAGGGTGGATGGGGGTGGGGCTGATGTTGCGGGGTTCTGGGGTGAGGCTCTGCACCAGGGCAGCAGTGCCAATAACCATCCATGAGCCTGGTCGTCTCCCCATAGCAGCTAGGGGTCCCAGCTATAGGAGAGCTTATGGTCACCGTCTCACAATGTCGTTTTCTTGGTTAGTTGCTCCACATACGTCTGCTTTGTCCATCTGGCACAAGTCACTGCAGGTTGTTTTTGTCCTCTGTGATCAAAATGACAAGGACTCTTCATCTTAGATCATCAGATCATAATGTAAGACAGTAAGTTTGGGAGCTCTGATGTCACTGCCTGGATGGTGATGATGATGATGATGGTGGTGGTGGTGATTATTATTATTATTATTATTAT
>NW_023242778.1:0-1485 GCF_002007445.2 Ailuropoda melanoleuca
ATGATATAAGTGGTCCTCAGTTATTTTTGAGTTGCTCAAGGTTGACTACATTTGAAGTAAAATAAGTTTTAAATCAAATTATAGCATTAAGATTTTCATTTTCAAATTTCTGTGCATGCTTATAGCATGCAAAGTAGAAAGAATTTCAGTTTTGGTCTATTTCTGTATGTGGGATAATAATCAGTGGAGGCATAATCAAATCAAATTTTAAAGGAATAGCTTTTTTCTACATTCATTGTGATGAATTATAAAGCAGGAAAGAAAGGTGCAACTTTAATTCAGCTTTCTCATGGTTGAGCATTTTTTAATCAACATAGCCACAGGGTGTCTAATTTTCTCCTTTTGGTATGATTCTTTTCTGTATTCAATAACAATTGCAGTTGATAATGGTTATGATAAGAGAGGCTACATTTATTGAATTTGTACTCTGATCCAGGCTTTAAGCTATTAGTGTCACATTCTCATTTGCTTGTATGCCTACATTTTTTAATCACTGTCTTTCTGTCTCTGTTTTCTTTCTCTCTGTCTTTCTTATTGTCTCCCTCTCTTTCTAAATTCAGTCTCTTCACTCAAACATGAGAGCTGCTGGTTTATAAATGTCCCTCAGTCATTAATAATAAAATGTGTTTGCAAAACAATAACAAAAAAATGTTGACAGTCATAAAATATTGTGTGCTGGAGTTTGAGATTTATTCAGTATTAGCAAACTGGCCTGCGCTCTGCCACCGTGGATGTATTAGTGTTCTCCACTAGTGTGTGCGTGTGTGTGTGTGTGTGTGTGTGAATAAATAGATCTAGTTTAAGAAATTGGCTCGTGCTATTGTGAAGGCTGGCAAGTCCAAAATCTTCACGGTGGGCTGGCAGACGAGAGACCAGGGCAGAGCTGATGCTGTAGTTTGAAACCAGAGGCAGTCAGCTGAAGACATAGAGAAGAGCTGATGTTGCAGTTCAAGTCCAAAGGCCATCTGCTGTCAGAATTACATCTTTCTCAGGAGAGGTCAGTCTTTTGTTCTACTCAGAACTCCAACTGATTACATGACACCTACTCACATTATGCAGATCAAACTGTTGCACTCAAAGTCTACCAAGTTAAATGTTAATCACATCCAAGAACCTCCAGAATAATGTTTCACCACATATTTGGGCACCACAGCCTAGCATCCTCTGTTAACTTGCCACCTAAATGTATCTCCTTAAATCATATTTATTCTCCAAATAAAGACAATACCAATGTCATACTTCCCCTAACATGACACAGTTATCCTTCATACACGAAAAAATATATTCTCTGCCCAGAAGAGGATGAAAAGTCCTTGAGTGATGTTTACTATTCTTGATAGCCCATAACTTAAATACTATGATGTGAAGTCCATACATCTTGTATTACATGATTACATGATATGGGCATAAGAGAGGGAAGAAAAAAAAAGATCACACAAACACCCACACATACATATCACACAAACATATGATAAAGTAAAAAAA
>NW_023242779.1:0-1485 GCF_002007445.2 Ailuropoda melanoleuca
AGCCTGCTTCAGATTCTCTCTTTCTCTCTCTCTCCCTCCGCCCCTCCCCCCACCTATCTAAAAAAAAAAAAGAAGAAAAAAATTAAATAAGAAAATTACCCACCAGATTATAGTAATTAGGTAATTGGTAAACTTGGCAAAATATTCAGTGCAATGGTGGGGGTGGGCATCAGAAGACAGTGGGTGATGAGGAGATCACCTCTCAACTTTTTGTTGCATTTTTATTATCTTTATTATAATATATAATTTTATTATAATAAATCTATTGTCACACACCCAAAGGTAGATCCAGGTTTTATAGAACATGAAGCTTATATAAATTGGGGGATCTCTCTTTAAGAAAAACAACAGAAAATTATTAACATAAAACTATACCAGAATAAAAAATTACACTATCAAAAAAGCAGAAAATATTCACAAAAATATTTTATTATTTATCTGGCAAACCTTCAATAATAATTTTCCAGATGCTAGCATCTAGCTCTGGGTATTTCATATGCCTTTCTTCTCCCACTACTTATAGTGCCCAGAGCCACAGAATGCGGTTACATGACCAGAGATTTTCTGGTCCTGGGCTTTCATGTCTTATGCAAGGTGGATCAGCACAGCGGGACGATAAGAACATTCCTGAAAGACTTTTCTATACTGGTATGACTAGCAATAATTTTTCTTTGCATGGAAGTGACTGCAAATGGTACAAGATATTATAATAACCCATAACCAAATATATCTCAAAATCAATTTCTCTTTAGTTGTATTCCCCATATCCCTGTGATCCTTCCAGCACTCTCTGACAGGACGAGAAGTGTGGCAGTGAGTGAGATGAGTCTTTGTGTGTGTGTGATCAAGAACAGAGCTGAGAAGTTATCATGATGGGGGAGGTGGCCAGGAATATATGTGAAAGACTAAAACGAGGAAAAACGGTAGCAGGACATTTTGTCCAGGGCCCCCTTCCAAGCTGAGTGTGAAAATAACCCATCTACACTAGTTGTATCATAAATCTCTCCTAGCAGTTCAGCAGCTGGAATATTTCAAGATACTACAATTCCAACCATCTCCCCTCTGTTAAGATCTGACTGCATCACTCTCTGCCTGAAAACCTGTGACAGGTCCTAACTGCTCTAGAATCAAGTCCTGATTCCAAAGCTTGACACTCAAGGTTTTCTAACTGGTCCATTCCCAAATTTCACATCTCTCCATTCACACCCACGGTGTCCCCATGCTAGCCACGCCCACCTACACGAGATACCCTTCCAAATCCAACTGACTTTCTAGAAAATGTGTTCTTTATGTTCCTTTGGTACAAAACAAAACAAAACAAAAAACAAAACAAAACCTTACTTACCCTATAAGACTCAAGTCAAATAAAATTCTGCCTCCTAGGTAAAGCAAAGCACATTCTATCTCATTGGAATTCATTGCTTCCTCTTCAGTCTCCCAAGGCATTTTGCATAGGATTCTATTATTACACATAGCATAACACAC
>NW_023242780.1:0-1114 GCF_002007445.2 Ailuropoda melanoleuca
CCTGTAGAGGTTCAAGCCTTCTGATTTCCCTTGTGCATGTTTGGATGAGGCCCTTTGATAAAGGACACAGAACAAATGAGTGTAGAATTAGAAGATAATGGCCTAATTACTTACAGATACAAATTGGCAACAATTTGGTATTATTTGAAAGCAGTGTTGACAAACACAAAGTGAGCTGGAAATTTTAATCCATCATAAGATAAAATATTTTTTTATAGTCATGGTTTTAAAAACATAGTAATTTTAAAATTGCAGTGAAACAGCTTCATTCATGTAATTATTTGGAAAATGTTTTTGCATTTTATTTAGAATGATAAACATGTTTTTATTCCTCCTGGTAGTAACTCCCTCCCTAAAGATTATTCTAAAAGTAAAATAGGGTGGTATAAATTTTAGAATGGAAGATGATGTCATGTCATTTATAATAGTGAAAACTTAGAAATATCTAACATAGTCAATAATGGGAGGATGCTTCTGTACATCAGACTATTACAAATTGATAGCACACGTTGCTGTCAGTAAAACACTAATTAATGTGAGGACATGAATGGTGAAGCATTTTTACAATACATGAAATGAGAAAAACAAAAAATTTGTAATAACTCTGCCTATTTTTANTTCATAATAACTCTGCCGATTTTTACACACATGTTAATATAATTTTAAAATCAAGAAGTGAACATTCAAAAGTAATAGACTTTTATTTTCAATAAGTATCTAGACATAACTATATGAAATTTAAAATAAAAAATCAAGTTTGCTTTTTTAAAAAGATTTGTTTATTTATATTAGAGAAAGAATGTGAGCAGAAGGGGCAGAGGGAGAGGGAGAGAGAATCTGAAGCAGACTCCATGCTGAGTGCAGAGCCCTAGGCAGGGCTTGATCTCAAGACGCTGAGATCACCACCTGAGCCAGAAGCAAGAGACAGACGCTTAACCCAATGCACCACCTAAGCACCCCTAAAAATCTGGTTTAAAATCCATAACATCATCATTTACCATCAACTTAGCAGTTCAGAAAAAAGAGATGGGGCTTGAGGATAATTTTATTAACTGTTCAGTATAATTAATTTGTGTAGGTGGGACTAACATATCATAACATAGCTTCTTAAACT
>NW_023242781.1:0-4178 GCF_002007445.2 Ailuropoda melanoleuca
AATCTTTAAAAAAAAAAAAAAAAAAAAGCATTTTCTTGAAAACAAAATGTGGCTAACATGTCCTTTATAATTAACTATACCAGCCTGTCAAGATGAATTCCTTTTTGCACTGGTCTGTTTAGATTTTTTTTTTAATTTTTTTTTCCCTTTGAGGTTATAATCAGTCTGTGGAGCTCTGAATGAGTGTTTACATGACAAGTGACTATGGATTAGGCAACATTCCTTGCCTTGTCTGACAATTCAAAACTCAATATTATAGTAAATATTTACACATTAACAAAACCCTCATCTTCTTCAAAATGGCTGTTTTCAGACTGAGTTCCCTGGAGCTTTTCTTTCATACACATGTTGATTGCAACAGGCTTCAGATAGTGTCGGCTCTGTTCAACTAGGTCTCACTGAATATGACAAGAGAAGCTGCAAAGTAAAATTAACCTTAAATTCAAAGATTTCCCAAAGATCTGAAGAACACTGCTCCTCATAAATGTCTCCAAAATCCCAATTCATAACTTAGGAAAACAAACTTATCGACCTTGTTCCCAGTACCATTTCCATATCCGACCTCAGTAAAAGATACTCAGATTGCTCAGTGGCATCTCAAGTTCCAACTATGTCACCACTAACACAGCTCACAAATACCCTCCAATATCTTTCCACCCTGATTTTCCTGCAGTGCATTAACTATTCATGTATTTATTCTGTAATGAGGTTTGGTAAAGAGTTTGGTAGTGGGGGGAGACAGGAGATTTTAGAAGGCTAATGCTTCTCACTGTGTACGGTCTTTTACCGTGCTTTTAGTCACAATGAAATAAGAGAGAATACCAACTGCAACCAACAAGGAGCGCACACAGAGAGACTGACTTTACATATCCCAGTTACTCAAAAACTGAATTGAATTCAACATCTCTTGGGTCTGGGATCATAAATAACATTTGAAGCAGGATTCTCAATATGGAAGAATATTTTTTTCTGTAAGTCCTTGACCTTGACCTTGCTATCCTAGGCCCGCAGAGGTTTGATTCATTTCTGGACACCTGATTGCCACCGCTAAATGCATTCTGTTCCCTGTTCAACTTCTTTGGTTACCCGGATGCAACTCCTACATTCTAGCCTGTACCTGTATTTCCATATTTACTCTCCTTTTTAACCTGATTTCAACCTAAATATTTTCCTTATGTCTATGTTTATCTACTTTCTTTCAGCATATTTGGGCTTCTGGCTTCTATTCCCAGACATATCCCTGCTCTGGTGGCCTCTTGATTGAAATATAACTAATATTAAAATGTGTTTGCCTTTCTTGAGTATACAACAACTAATGGCAATAGGAAGAATATAGGGAGAAAGGCATCCTTCAATTAAACATTCTCTGTGGAGAGCCTACAAATGATACTAATATTGCTAGACAATCAAAAGTTATATCGAGGGGTTGATTAATTATACCTAATTATTTAATTCTTTTATTATCTGAAACATTTCCATTTTTTTGTTTTTTTCTGGTATCTACCTTTCTACCATTTCACTGAACATGAACATTAACATTTCTTAAACCAGTATCTATAATGAGATTTAGAATTTGTGAATTTCAGTGATTTGTGCACCACTGTCAAATCAAGAGTCAACACTCTCTGAAGAAATATCTAAAATCTAGATAGTTCCAAAATATTTAAATATTTCATCATTCTAAAACTGAGATTTTCAGGGGTGTAGCAAGGAGAAAATGTATGCCAACTTATTCCAAAAAGCAGTGAGGGGCCAATTTACTGATGCCAGTGGCTAAAACATTTCTTTAAACTAGTATGATTTCCTTTTGGATAATTTGTACATTACATTTTCCATTCACCTAACTTTATCCTTATATGTGTTATTGTTTCTGGATGTTATTATATAAAATATCTGTTTCAGTGACTATTTAAAATTCAGGGGCATAATAATCAAAAACAATTTAATCCTTTGCCATTTTAGCATTTCACTACACAACAAGAATACACAGCATTGAAAAAATTGAGGATATCATTTTTTACTTTGTTTTAATCTTGTATCTTATCTATTCTTGTATCTTAAATCAGTTCTTTCTTATAGTTTAAGCTATGTGAGTAGGGCTGCTTTGTTAGGCAGGATTTTTTCCAAGCTTCCTTTTTCAGTTGCTTTCCAAAGGTGCAAAAATAATCCTGTCACAACAGAGAAGAAGAGCTTATAAAGATGCTTTAAAAACCTTATCACCAAGAAACAGTGCACAGTGTATTGTATAATATAGTGTCTTAAAATACTTCTGCTTACCTCCTCATTGATGCTGCTACAATATTTACATAACACTGCTAACTAATTCTTCATTATGTAGATTATTTATCCTTTCTCTTGGAGACTGCCTTCCCAGAATATTTAATATTATTGAAGTGAGGCATTGTTTTTATTTCTACCTGTTTAGCTGCAGCGTATCTCTTCTCAGTTCTGGGGCTCCATTGGTGGGTCAGGATTCATGTTTACTGCTCCTTGGGGTAAGAAATGAAAAAGGAGGAGGAGGTTTGTGGCAGGACAGAGTCTTGGCTAGCCATCAAGGCATGTTGTTTATGGCTGCAGGATGGGTTATTTCAGAACGAGAAAAAAATAAAATAAAGAAGCAGTTGTGGTTCAGAGGAACAATTGTCCTGGGAGCAGAAAAATAAAAGTGGAAACTAATATTTTAGAAAATATTTCAACAAGAAGACACTTTTAGTGCAAGATATCTCAGAGGCTAGGGAAAATTATTTGAAGCATTAAATATTTTCAAGACTTTTTGTGTTGAATACATTTTTAAACCCTAGGCTAGATGTTTTTGTTAACATTTCATGTTCAAGAGTTGATTCACATCGGAAACAAACAAAAAATTGTATTTCCATGTGACTGAGGAGCACTCCAAGGCAAAAAGCATATAGGCACTTGGCTCTACCTAGTTTCAACCTGAAGGTCAATCCACATGGACAAGGTCTTTAAGTTCCCTCTTTAACACTTCAACACTCTGTTAAGCCTGGCTTCCCATTAATCTTGCCACACATGTGTCTAACATTACAGCACAGTGCCTCGGGCTGAGATCACCTAGCTTCCAACACAGTTGCCGGTCCCACTCCACAAATAAGTCACCTCATCAAGCAGCAACCAACAATGTCTTGGCTCATACCCACACCCTAATCTCCTGGAGCTTAAATATACTGCTTCTCAAATACATTCCTCCTCCAGCAGCTAGGGAAATGAAACCTAGAGGTCACTTCCAAACTAGGCTTTTCCATATGATTTCCACCAATTCCCCAAGCAACCCCAAAGGCACAGATTTTTACAGTAACAGAGCTGCTGAACTGCCTTAGATTTGCTAGAAAGACAAAGAAAAAAAAATCCAGTTCTTTTTTCTTAGCTGAAACGATAAACATCTAAATTTTAGAGGTTCTATAAACCTGTATAGTTTTATGTACTAAACCTAGCTATGTATATATAGTAGCCATGCACCCTATTTCTCACCAAGTCAAACAATAAAATCAGGATCATTCTGCCAAATAAATGCAGTAGTCCTTCCAAAACTAAATTCATATGGTCATTTAATGAGCAAATGAGACCTCTCAATATGTGAGCAAATTAGATCTCTCAATATGTCTAGCTAAACATTAAAGTCATATGATAATTAAGGCATTGAATATATATTACTAGAGTATGAAATTTCCCTGTTTCTTATAAAAATAAAAAACCAAATATTTATCAACTAGTAGAAAAGTGACACTGAACTGTGGGCTTTCACGAGGTCGCCTCTCAGTAATGCTGAGTTGGATTTTATCCTCCTTGTAGACTGAGGAGAAAAACAGCTTTACAGAGAACAAGTGACTTCCCAAGGTTACTCAACCCACTTAATGAGCTCTGATTCAGTTCTTCTATCTTCAGCCCCAGTGTTATTTCCACTACTTGATGCTACAACTCTTTTTTTGAAAATTTAATCATAAAGAATACTACGTCATTAATCTACAAACATGTTTTCATTCCACCTTGTAAAATTTGCTGAGTACAAAATGCTGTCCTCTGTTAAACTGCATAACCTTGGACAGGGCTAAGGTAATTCTGATCTATTGAAACACACCTGATTAAAAACCTAGATCAGAATATAGGACTAAGAATTTGAAAAGCAAACGTACATTTTCAAGCTCCTGGTAAGTTCTGTT
>NW_023242782.1:0-1485 GCF_002007445.2 Ailuropoda melanoleuca
AGGAACGCCCATGTTCCCCGTGCCCCTGCAGCTCTGCCAAAACCTTTTTTTTCCGATTATGGAATGAATCCATGCCCCTTGTACAAATCTTGGGTGAGGACAAGTGTAGAGAAGAAAGTACAAATCACCGATAATTAAGGCCTAACCACTGTATGAATGTTTACCCTTTGTTTATTCTTGAAGATCTCTTCCTCCAGAGGTGGAGGCCAAGAGCGCCCCCCACCCCCCCGCAAGCTGCCTGCATACTGACCCTGCTTCTGCTGATGTGTGCGGGCCACTGAAGACATTCCGTGTGATCACTGGGTCTCACAAAGTTGCCAGGCGGCGAATAAATGCCGCGTTTGTTCGAGTGTCCTGGCTGAGTTCCAGCCGAAGCCCTGATGGTTTCAGGGTTCAGTTGTAGCTTCAATTGGATTAGTTATCCATTAGTTCTAACACTGACCCTGGGTGGAGGGGTGCAGGCACGGGGAACCAGGAGTGGCTGCTTTGAAATGAAGGGAGCCCTGCCGAGTGGGCTCTGTAAATCATCCCACCCGAGAGGCAAAAACTCCGTAGGGATCAAAGGCTCTGGGAAAGAGCAGGGTGTCATTGGCACGGCTCCCCGGCTCCCCATTCCTGCTGCCTCCATCCACTGACACCCCTCCCCCAGTGGGGGCCTGTGGAGGTGGAACACCACTGCCAGGGCATTTCTCTGTTGAGGAATCTCCATGCACCGGTGAGATCATGCGTGCTTCCTGAACATCCTGGGTCATCTTCTGCCTGAGTTTGAGAAACGCTTTCATCCATCTTTCATTTTAAAGGGAAAGAGAAAATTGGGTGCACGCACGCCCAAGTTTGTCACTGCAAGCAACGAAGGGGATGCTATTTCAATATTCCAATCATAGACAAAATCTGGGATGCGAAAATCAGTTTACTGCCCCAATCAGTGCATGTCAGATGGTGAAGGTGAAAAGTTTATAAGGACCAATAGCCCAGAGACCAAGCTGGGAGAAGAGGCTGCTTATACATTCTGATCGTGGAGGAAGAGGGTCAACGTGCCCCCGAGCCTTGAACCAGAGGAAATCAAAATACACTGAATCCAACAGTATCCAAACCCCTAATTGCTGCTGATTTGAATTCAGCAGCAAATTTTGCATAATACCAATAAATGACCTTTCTTCAGGGGTGCCCTGGCGTGATTGTTGGGATCATGTAGCAAATACCTAGTGCCATTTAATGATGGAATGACATATCTCTGATATGCAAATTTTTACAGCACAGCAATTAAGCAGTTTAGAATTTTACGACAGTGTTTGGGCTTTATACAACAACAAAAAAGGGGCCCAATAAAGGCCTGTGATGGATGGGCTAATCCCCACTGGAAATATACCATGTAATGCCATGGAGACAATACATTATGGATAGCATTGTGATGATTGGTTGTTAATCTCCTGTCCCATCCTCCCCCAGATCCTGTGGAGGCCCTTGCTCCAACCCCCCCCAACA
>NW_023242783.1:0-1485 GCF_002007445.2 Ailuropoda melanoleuca
CAATAGAATGCCTTTTCATATTTAAAAGGAATTTGTATTTTTATTCCGTAGAACAAAATGTTCATTTCCTACACCCACATTATATTGAATTTTAGTCTTCTTCTTTTCAACTTGTAGGCATTCTTTATTAATTAATGGGGGAGGCAGGTCATCCCTTTTTTTTTTTTTCTGTGATATGAGTTTTATTCCCCTCCCCCATTTTGTTATTTCTCTTCTCATTTTGTTGTTGTATGTTATCACGTAAAAATTTTCTACTTTTCTACAGAGGAATTTTTCAGTCTCTTTTCTTTATAAAATGTCTTATTTTATATTGAAATCTTTGTTCCAGTTGGAATATTTTTCTGCTACAAATGAAATATGGATGCAACATTTTTTTTCTTTTTGAATAACTATATTTTCAAAGTGTCTTTTTTTATTTACTCAACTATTTTATTTAGTTAGATCTTTTAAGCACACTTAGCTTCTATTCTGTTTCCAAATTTTCAGTATGTGGAATTTGTGGATCTTTTCATTTTGCCGCTTGTTTTTTCTACTAATTCTTAATTCTGGTGGCTGGTTTATTTCTACTTTTGGAAATTTGGTATTGTGAGCTCAGCTTTGGCAGGGTTTTACGTGTGGGAATCTATGTGTCCTGAATTGAGGCTGAATCCCTTCAGAGAATATTTATATTCTTTCTTGTTGGGCACCACTAGGCAATAACAACTTTTTAAATTAATGTTTCAACTTAGGATTTCTTGGACCATATAGGTAATACAAATAACAAATTTCAATCCCCAGTGAAAGAAGAAAGGCCTGCATATGTGAAATCTCAGGAAAGATGTTATTTTCCCTAGATTCTAAGTTAATAAAATCTGCAAACAGCCTCAAGGCACCCGTGGTTTCAGCATCCTCATAACAAACGTGTTTTCTACTTCATCACTCTTATCACCTGTAGTTTTCACTTGCTTTCTTAAGAGCACAACGTTTGTGGCTACATTTTATTTAGCATTTTTAGGATGTCTATAGTGGGAGAGGGATTTTTTCTAGGATATTTAGTCAACTGTCTTGCTGGCATGATACTATAAGATGATTTTTGGTATAAAGAAAGATAGTGAAATAGTTTAAAGCAAGCACAGTATATAGGCTGCATTTATTTTAGAACAAAAACATTTTGACCATGTTTTTAGGCAGAATGTAAGATGTAAAACTTGTGAAAAAAAATGAAGTATTAAAGCAAGTACCACCAGTTAAAGGGCATTGTGGACAAAAAGAACAGAAAGAGAACGTATGAATGTGCCAAAAGGATAGAGTATGCTAGAGTAAAATGAAAAAGTCATATTCAAGATTAGAAATATACTGTTGGTGGAGATCGTGCAGAGTTTGGAAAACGATGCTCAAGTGTTTAGCATTTGATCTGAATCTAAATAAGAATTTTAGTTAATGCTGGAATTACAGAGAGTTGGGCTTTAATAATCCTGTTTGGTGCCTCGTTATTATCTACACTCT
>NW_023242784.1:0-1485 GCF_002007445.2 Ailuropoda melanoleuca
AGCAGGCTCCCCGCTGAGCAGGGAGCCCAATGTGGGGCTCAATCCCAGGACCCTGGGATCATGACCTGAGCTGAAGGCAGTCACTTATCCAACTGAGCCACCCAGACACCCCAACAAAACTCTTCTTGAAGAGATTGCAAAGCACTAGAGAAGACATCCCTTCAGAAAAGCAGCTGTGATGCTATCTGATGACGAATCAGTGTTGCCAAGGCTAATAATACATTAATCATTAATATCATTAGAATAGTTACAACTCAGGCACTGGTATCAGATGGATCTGGGTTGAGTGAAGTTTTCTCCCTACTAATCATGTCACTTTGGGCAAAGTCTTGAGCTCTCCAAGCCTCACTTTCCTTATATGTAAAATGAGGGTAATGATACTATCTACCTGATAGGGTGATTGAATGGGCCCCAAAGTTGATTATTCCAATACTGGGTAAGTATAAAGAGTACGTATTCAGTTAAATGACAGCTACTACTATCACTGTGATTCTCCTATGTATTGCTATGTTGCTGTGGTGGCAGTGGTGATCACTTTGTTCTTGTGAAGTGTGAAAAGAATGTGGCAAAATAAGGGAGGTTAATTCTAAGTGCTGTCAAACAGAAAACACGTCAAGTAAAGCAAATGTGGGTATCGTAAGAAAACTAGTCTGGACTCTTAAAAGAAGATTAACATTAAATCTCTCTTTACTCATGAAGGAAGCTGGGAGCATTTGGGCAAGCAGCTTCTCAGTAGCCCATCCAGTATCTCCTACAGGCTCTTTCAAATGATAAATTGAGGAAACACTTGGGAAGTATCAGCCCCATCATGTTGCTTCGGGGATTAGTGAAACCATCTGGATTAAGAAAGTAATAAAAATGTTCAACAAATTCAAATCCAAATAAACGTCATGTTTCATAAAAATGTGAATAAATTTAGCAATTAATTCTCCGTAATTTTTTTATTATGCTTTGTAAGCTTTCTCATGGAAATTTCACAAACAAAGGATATTAAACCTTCTTTTGAAAGTATCTTCTTGGGGGGAATTATAGTCTTTTTATGCAAAATTAAGATATTCAGAGAAAAATCAGCAGAAACATTTGCTTTTCTCTCACATCCTCAAGTAAAAACACAAGATTCATTTACTTATTTAAGGAAAACAAAAGGAAATCTAAAGGTTACAATATATTCTCAGAGAAGTTACAAGTAAAATCTAAATCTGGGTCAATGTTAATACCACAGAGGTAAAATTAGCTGGAAATTCCTGCTTATTTTAAGTTTTGTTAGGCTAGAGATAAATTGATATACAGATATCATTAAGTTACACTCCTGATTACCAATAACTATCAGCAACTGCCAATATACAAAGTACGCATCTGAAAATTTCATTTATAATTCAGTCATTTAGAACTGGCAACATGCTTTTCCCATAGAAACACTTTTTTTTTAAAGATTTTATTTATTTATTCGACAGAGATAGAGACAGCCAGCGAGAGAGGGAACAC
>NW_023242785.1:0-1485 GCF_002007445.2 Ailuropoda melanoleuca
CTGTGAATTATAGACGAGTCCTCTTTTCCTTTGTGTAAGTGAATTTATCATATTATATTAAAAGGACAGATTTAATGAGGGGTACATAAAGGTGTAAAGAAAGGGGTCATAAATATAGATGTCACAGTATGAGTGTAAGTGTTCACTGTAAGAAATAATAAGAAAAGAAAGGCTATGAAAATCAAAAGCAAAGTTCAACTCATCCCTCTGCCCACCTCCCCTCCTCTAACCCTCAGTTTGTTCTCTATAGTTAAGAGTCTGTATTCTGGTTTGCCTCTCTCTTTTCCCCTCCACCATGTTCATTTGTTTTGTCTTTTAAATTCCACATATGAGTGAAATCATATGGTATTTGTCTTTCTCTGACTGACTTATTTCGTTTAGCATAATACTCTCTTAGCTGCATCTACAGTGTTGTATGTAAATGATGAATCACTAAATTCTACACATGAAACTAGTATTAGAGCTGGAATTTAAATAAAAACTTGAAAAAGAAAAGAAGAAAATAAAATTACAGTTAACTTTGTTTCATTAAAAACATTCACTCTTAGTCTTGCATTCAATCAATTTTTCTTGGAATCCAGTCTTCTATTTTTAGTAAGACATACACAAATGCAGGATAGAGATAAAAGAGAATAAAAGTAAAATATTAATTTTAAAAGGACCCCTAAAGCCAACTTACCAGATTTCTGAAGTGAGGATGAATTTTCTGAAGAAAAAGTCCTATCAATTTTAACATCAGCATAGACTATATCTCCAGCCATTGCACGTATTAAAAAGAGAGAGAAGACAAAAAATGATGTTCTTCTGTAGGGAGTCTCATAGTTCTGCAAATAAACTTCTGGTAAGTCAAATAAATCAAGATAGGCAATGTTCTTCTGCTTTCCCAATCGGTGAATTTCCTCTATGACTATAGGACAAAAGCAATGTGTTCAGTCTTACCAATCAAGCTAACAGATATTCGAACACTTCATGATATGGAAGAAAATTACTATTCATTCAGCAGTTTCTTCTTCTATCGTTAATTTTCTAAGTTTGGAATAATTTTAACTTCTAATACTACAGAAGATATCATATCCCTTTTTTCTTCTCTAAACCACTTCCTGTTTCAGTTCAGACATAAATTCTCTGGCGGAAACTCTGATCATTCAGCATTTTCTCCCAAGTGGAATAGCAATTTAGAAGGGAGGACAAAGAAAAAAGGATTTTATTTTGGAGGTGCTAGAAATGCATCTTCTCATCTTGAAATGCATTGCATTTACCTAGGTAATACCTTTTTTTTTTTGTACCTAGGTAAAAATTCCTTTAAACTTTTTCCTTCTCTCATGTGCTTTGTAATATTAGCGTCAAACTGAGTCAAAGCATGGATTCTGCAGAGGATTTCCAAACTGGAAAATTATATTTAAGAGACAGAAAGAAACTCTGTCAAAATAACTCAAGGTTGCATCATAAAAAATAAATTTTATGTTTATTTTTTATTTTTTTTTT
>NW_023242786.1:0-1485 GCF_002007445.2 Ailuropoda melanoleuca
TGTTTTGTTTTGTTTTGTTTTGTTTTAATACCATTGACTATATTCCCTATCCTGTACCTCTTATCCTTGTGACCCATTCATTCCATGACAAGCCTGTACCTCCCACTTCCCTTCACCCATTTTGCCCATTCCCCAGTTCCCGTCCCCTCTGGCAACCCCCAATCTGTTCTCTGTACTTATGGACCTGCTTCTGCGGTTGTCACGTTTTCAATCTCTTTTAATTTGGAACAATTCCGCAGACATCTTTTATGACATTAACATTCTTGAAGAATGTCTTCCCCCACCCCTGATGCTTTATTCTGTTTTGTTTCTTAATCCACACAAGAAACAACAGATGTTGGCGAGGATGTGGAGAAAGGGAATCCTCTTGCACTGTTGGTGGGAATGCAAACTGCTGCAGCCACTCTGGAAAACAATACGGTGGTTCTTCCAAAAAATGTTCTGTTTTTTAAAATAGCATGTTCCTTATTTTGTATTTGTCCAGTGTTTCCTTTGTTTCAATTAAGGTTACGCATTCTCGGCTGGAATACTGTATAGACGATGTTGTGTCTCTTTCAGGACATTACACCTGGAGGCACACATGATCTGGCTGTCCTTCAGTGGATGTAATTTTGACTATCCAATTGAAGAGCTATCTAATTTCTCCAGTGTGCTCCTGCATCCTTGTAATATAACTCCATCGTTTTTTTGGTTTTGTTTTATTTTTTAGCTCTTTCTTACTTTCTGGCATAGCAAAATGTTTACTTTCCCTATCCTAACCCTAGAATCAGTCATTTCTCTGAGCCCTGGTTCTTTTAGTGGGGAAAGGTATGAGACCAAGATTGGGGCACTAAGTGTGCTCATTGCTACTGGGATGTCTTTGCCTTTGGCCCTTTCAGAGGAGAGAGTTAAACATATATACATATATATACACAAACACACACACCTACAAATATACATGTAATAAATACATAAATGTGTGTATACATAACATGTATATATGCATATACACATACATATATATATTTTAGAAATCATGAGTTCAAAACAAAAATTCCAATTCCACTTAATCACCACGGGGTTGCTTCTTGCTTTCTTCTTCTCCATAGTTACACGTATCTCTTCTACAGTGAGAACTCCGATCCCTAGTGCTATCCATGTGTTTATTCGTATGTTCGACCCCGTAACATACTTAAAATAGTCTCCCAATTGCTTTACCGTACCACGAAAGCACACCTACTGAAGAGTTCAGGATTTGTTTGTACTTTCACCCCCCACCCCTGCACACACATCCTTCCTGGTCCAAGACACAGCTTTGCCAACTGAGTTTATATTCAAGTTCCGAATTTTTGCCCATCTATTGGGTGAGAAATTACATTTCAGCACAGTTTAAAAAATTTTATTTGAGCATAGTTGACACATACCAGATTACATTAGTTTCATGTGTACAACGTAGTGATCTGACATCTCAGTGTAGGCTTTTTTTTTTTTTTTTTTTTTTTTTTG
>NW_023242787.1:0-1485 GCF_002007445.2 Ailuropoda melanoleuca
CCAGGAAAGCCTGGATAGCTCTCCAGTTTTTAATTTTCTCAGGGTTCCAGGGCTGGGAGGATGCATGTGTATTTCCCGTTCAGGAAGACCCAGCACGTCACAATCCATATGTAGAAGAGGTGGATAGATAATTATCCTCTGGAATCTTCCAGAATGGTCTGAGAAACATCTCCAAGGTCCAGGGAAAACAAAGGACTAGAGCACAGGTGATACCATCTGCTCTTGGTTGTTTTAGCTAAAGAGGAAGTCAGACACAGGAAGATACTAGCTGGTGGTCTAAATGGTATCCCTGAATAAGATCCAGTTTCTGAGTGAGATGCAGCTTGGAAAGGCTGGAGGCTGGCCAGCTGACAGAGGTTGGAGAGTACCTTCAGATACCTCAGGGAAAGGAGGTCACCCAGTTGTTTACTGAAAGTTCTTTCTTCTGTGAATGAAGGGGGAAGGAGGAAAACAGACAGGGCATTTGGTCACTCATTAAACGCTATTGTGCACTGATTCCTGGGAGCACAGGCATAGAGGAAAGGCAGCCAGGAGGTTGACTCTTACCTTTTGCACTCCTGTGACAATAATGAATAAATTAATGCTACCTAACAGTTTTTGAGCCAGGCTCTTTAACACTTCACATACCTTAATCTATCTAAGCTTTACCAACCACCTGATGAAGTAGGCTCCAAGGTCATCCTGTTTTAGAAAGGTCCTTTTTTAGATGAGAAAACAGGCAGAGAGGGGATCAACACCTTGCCCATGGTCACAGGATTGGTAGAGCAGAGTTGGGCTGGGTCGAGGCATCTGACGTGAGAGCCCATGCACTTACCCTCTATGTAATATAAAGCTTGATGTTTATATGGGGTGGCCTGGTCATAGCATGAACAGTGTGTGGCCAAATGAAAGAATGATCACAGTCTGCACTCGGTGCCCTGGAAATGGGTAATACACAAAGACACGTGAGCTTGTAACACTGGGGAGTGGGTGAGGCTTCATCTCCAAGAATGTAGCCCTTCTTGTGTTAGTCAGTGGAATCCTCACTGGTGGCTCAGGAAGGCTGAGAGCGTGAGGGAGAAGTATGCTGTATGATAGGGAAGGATGGATATGATCAGACACCATGTCCACTTGCGTAGCTCAGATTCAGAAGGTTTCAAAGATCATCACTTATAATCCCATGATCTAAGGGCTCAGAAATGTTGGAGAGTCTGGGATGGAAATCAGGTCCTTTCAATAGGAAGACTGTGAGGTGGTACTGAAAGATGTCTGTGTGGCTCAGGGGGTTTCTTGCTAAGCTCAGACTGAAAAGATCCAAGGAGGACAAGAGAACCCTTCTTAGGACACACACAACAGAGTGATGAGGATGAGCAGATCGTGTCAGGGAGTGAGAGCTCAGAATGAATTGAGGCTATTGAGGAACAGCCAAGGGTCGCTTAATATTGCATGGGAGCAAGGAGAACAAGGGGTGCATAGATTCACTGGAATGTCTGGCAGAGAACCATC
>NW_023242788.1:0-1486 GCF_002007445.2 Ailuropoda melanoleuca
AATGCTGGCGGCTTTCGGCTCATCCAAGAGCAGCTGTCACTGTGGGGAGCCGCCCTCAGAGCCGAGTTTTCCTGAAACGGTCCCCACTGGTATTGGGGCCTGGCCCCAGCTCCCAGCCGCGTCCTGCGGGGACGTTACCTTCCACAGAGATTGGGAAGAAGCACCAGGGCACGTTGACGATCGTGTCGGAAAAGCAGCACTTGCGAGCCGCACACTCCTGGGGGCTGATGCCTGGGTACCCACAGTTCTTGCGCACCGACACATCCATGACACACTCCTCCAACTCTGGAAGGGGCAACATGGAGGCTGGGTGAGGGCAGCTCAGAGCCCGCAATGCCTCTGCCCGTCCTCCCGCGGGGACGCTGCTGGGCTCCAGCCTCCGTGTGTGGTGAAGGGCTGCGGGACCATGACGCCCCGAGGACCGTCTGAGCATCTGCACGGACGCCACAGGTCAGACGTTCTAGGCCTTGGGAAACTCCGTTGGCCTCCCCGGACCCGGTATTCCCGTCTGTAAAATGGGGAACTGCCGTGCCCTGATGAGAACGGCGGTGGGCACCCGTTAAGCAGGTGAAGCGTTTTGCCTGAGTCCTGAAAGCCGGCCATGCTTCCACGAGAGGGAGGGCCCTGCCTGGTGACCAGCCGTGTGCCCTTCGGAACCCAGGGACCTGTGACAGTGGAGGGGGGCGGCCGCGGGTGCCGAGCTCCCCCCATACGCAACTCTGCTCTGCACACGCAACTTGGCACGAATGACCTTCTCTCTTGCTCATGTGCACTGCCCTAAACCTCGCTCTCAGGAGAAAATCCTGGAAGTCTTAACTGACTCTCTTACCATTGGAGGCCTGCGAGCAGTTATGTGGATACTGGCCTATGAACTGCCTCCATAGCCCTTAAAGCTCCCTCGGAAGTCACAGCTCTGCAGCGGGGAAAGGCCCGGGAGCTGCTTTCCCTTCTCACAGTACAACCGGCGGGTTCTCACACGTGTCTGTGGGAGGGGCGAGTGGCTGACCCTTGAGGCTCCAGGTGTGGACAGCGGGCCAGGGGTCGCCGTCTCTTCCCTGCTGGCTGGCTGGGGTGGGGGCGGGAAGAGGGCCACTCCCTGGCCGGTTACCTTGCTTTGGGAGGGGGCGGAAACACCAGGGGATGTTGCGGATTTTGGAGTCGAAGCAGCAGCCTCTTCCGAAGCACGTGTCGGGGGTGATGCCCGGGAAGCCACAGTTTGTCCTGTTGTGTGCTGCGATCCGCGAGCACTGGCAGGGGGCTGGGGAGAGAGCCTTGGTCAACTTCTCGCCCCACGTGCCCCCACCTGCTCTTGGGGCACGTTCAGACCCTTCCCCAGGTCCTGTGGCCACACAGGGAAATCACAAGATCTCATCTTGCCCAGATTTGAACTATGCAACGTCCTGAGCAGCAAACAGGGCTCTGCAGAAATTATTAGTTAGAAAGAAAGAAAGAAAGAAAGAAAGAAAGAAAGAAAGAAAGAAAGAAA
>NW_023242789.1:0-1486 GCF_002007445.2 Ailuropoda melanoleuca
CCAGAAATGATCACTAGTTTGTTTGGGATTTTTTGGGGGGAGGGCTTTGATAAATTAGTAAGTTTTTTTTGGTATGCAATTCTTTTTTCTGAGATAAATTTTACATATAATGAAATGCAGTCCTTTAACGTATATGACTTGATGAGTTTTGATAAATGTATATACTCACATACCCGTTAACAAATTCAAGATCTAGAATACGTTCATTAACCCAGAGAGTTCTGTCATGCCCCTTTACAGTTAATTCCCTCAGATGCAGCTATTGTCCTGATTTGCATCACTCTGTTTTAGTGTTGTCTCTTCTATAACTTCATGCAAATTGAATCACAGCATTTACTCATAGTGCATGGACTCTCTGTTCTGGGATTGATCATATTGATGTATGTGTCATTAGTCCATTACTTTTCTTTGCTGAAGTTTATCTGTCTATCCTGCCAACATCTGCCTTTCAAGTGCAGTGCATTTGCATTTAATGTAATTGTCACCTTTGGGGAATAAGTTTATCTTATACTAGTGTACTTTTTGTCTCCTTTGCAACTAATTTTATTTCTTTTCAGTGAGCTTCTGAGCTATTGGGTAGATGGTTTTTGCCTAATATTCAGTTTTCTCTTCTTCTTAACAACATTTTAAATAATAGACTCTACTTTTTTAGAGCAGTTTCAGGTTACCAGGAAAATTGAGCAGATGCTATGGAGATTTCCATCATCTCCTCTGATTATAGGCAGAGGGACTGAATAGACATTTTCCAAAGACACACAAATGGCCAACAGCTACATCAAAAGGTGCTCAACAACATTCATCATCAGGGAAATACAAACCAAAATCATAATGAGATATCAGTTCACTTCTGTTAGAATGAATATTATCAAGAAGACAAAAGATAAGAAATATTGGCGAGGATGTGGAGAAAAGGGATCCCATGCATACTACTCATGGGTATGTAAATTGAGCAGTCATTATGCAAAAGAGTATAGAGGTTCCTCAAAAAAAATTAAAAGTAGAACTACCATCCATCAGTCCTACTGTTGGGTATATGTCCAAAGGATCTGAAATCAGGATTGTGGAGTGTTATCCGCATCCCAGGTTCATTGTGTCATATTCACACTAGCCAAGGTGCGGATACAATCTCATCCCTGACTGATGAATCAGTATAGGAAAGGTGAGACCTATACTATTCAGACTTTAAAAAGGGGAAATTTCTGCCATTTGCAATAACATGGATGGAGCTGGAAGACTTGATGTTCAGTGAAACAAGCAAGACATAGACAGAGAAATACTGCATGATCTCACTTATATGTGGACATGATATAGTGCAACTCAGAGAAGCAGAGAGTAGATTGATGGTTACCAGGGTCCAGGGATTGGGAAATGAAGAGATTTTGGCCCAAGTGTGCAGAATTTCAGTTACGTAGAATGAATAAGTTCTAGAGATCTAATATATAGAAGGGTCTTTATACTTAACAATACCATAATTTGTACTTGAAAT
>NW_023242790.1:0-1486 GCF_002007445.2 Ailuropoda melanoleuca
TAATTCTCCTTTTTGAGGGGGTCTTTGCCTGGTTTGGGGATCAAGGTAATATTAGCCTCATAGAATGAATTACTCAGAATCTTTGAGGATGGGACACAGGTACAGATGTTTTTTAAAGCCCCGCAGTGTTAATTCAGGCAATTCTGGCATAGACACAGGTTGAGAAGGACATTTCTAAAGCAGGCAGCCAAGAATGGGACTAGATACTGACCTGCAAAGCTTAGCAACAGGAGGCAATGCCAGCCGTATTCCAACCAGCGGCAGCCACCATCTACACCTAGACTTATCAAAATAGGAGGGAGGGGTGACTGGAATAAATAAGGACTGACTCCAGTGCTGCCACAGAGCCCTCCAGAACACCCACATGCTCCTCACGTGACAGCCAGTACATGATGCCTGGCCCCCAGAAGCACACATGGCCAGATGGTGTCAGGACAGTAGTAGCAACCACAAGAGAATGCGTTTACTGCAGCAGCCAGAAAATAAAGAGATAAAATAAAGCTGTCCCCTCTCCCACACCAGCACCCTAGAAGAAGAAGAAAAAGAAACAGGTGTCCCAGACCCATCGGATTCCCTTCCGATCCAAGCAGATGGGGTCTCAGCTCAAACTGTACTTGGGTAAAAGGGAGATGGAAACCAAACTGGATTGAATATTAATAACCAAAAAATAATAGAAAAGATGAAATCTGCCCAAGACATCACTGTGGGATGGGAAAGGGACAGTCAGCAGCACAGAGCTGGACACTATGATTGAGGGAAAGTATCTTGGTCATGTTTATCCTGCTCCATGAGTTCACACCGCTTTATGAACCAATTATACTTTAGTGTCTCAGTCACACCAGGTTTAAACACTATGATTCCAAGATTTTCTCAGGAATTCTCCCTCCTGTCTTCCAGGAGGTGACATCCATGTTCTGAAGGCATCAAACGGACATGGAAGGAGGTGGGGGGTGGGGACCCTCTTCCATGGCCATTCCTCTGTCCTTGCATTGGCTTCATCTGAACCCAAGCTTGCAAAGCCTCCTGGCTAAGACCACACCCCTTTGGAATCCACTAACTCCCTCAGCAAATTTTCAAACACTTTGGTGAACACAAGGAAGATTTGGTGGCTGTCTCAAGTGTGCCTGGGGAGACTGAGGAGCAATCCTGCAGCCCCACTTTGCCCTTGCCACCCCATGCAGCCCCGTGGTGTTCCCCATACAAGGCAGGACATGGGGTCCCTTTCATGGAGATACTCACATACTCCAACACGTCCCAGCACTTCTCATCCCTCCCCAACTGGGAAAGCATCCTAGGCTGCATGGCAGTGCTTGAGAGAGAAGTGAGAGGAAATGACTCCCCTAATCACATATTCTTCCAAATCTGATCTATCCTACACCTGCACCAAAGTTTTTGAACCCAATAGACAAGAATATGAAACTTTTGGTCTTTGTTTCCCCCATGAGAGTTTCCCTAGAATAAAGGTGACTCCATTCTAGCACCCCAA
>NW_023242791.1:0-1486 GCF_002007445.2 Ailuropoda melanoleuca
TTTCAAAGATCTGCAAGATCTGGCCCCAGACTACTTCTCCTATCTTATACTATCTTATCCTTCTGATCCTCACTCCCATTTTTGCCTAATTCTTTCTTATTCATCAAGTCTCAGATTCAAAACCATATTTTTACAAAAATTTGTACATGAATGTTCATAGAAGCATTATTCATCATAGCCCAATGGCAGAAATCACCCGAATGTCCATTAACTGACAAATGCATAAATAAAATGTGGCATATCTCTGTAACGGAATATCATTCAGCCTTAAAAAGGAATGAAATACTGAGACATGCTACAATGCAGATGAACCTGGAAAATAGGCTACAGTGAAATAAGGCAGACACAAAAGGACAAATATTGTGTGATTCATTCCTCTGATAGGAGGTACCTAGAACAGACAGATTACTTAATTATATGACACAACTCTGTATATTTCATACCTTGATTGTCTTCTACCCGCATACTTAAGTACTGAGGGCCATAGAACATGTCCAAGCCAGTTTTGTGCAGTTCCACATCCTACAGATGGGTGAGTGCACACAGTAGGCGGAAGCAATAGTCCTGGAAGCAATTCCTACACGAGAAATGGCAAGCAGAAACTTAACTATACGCAGAAATCACTGTAAATCACATAAAATCATATAAATATATCTCACTTAATGTAAACCAAATGTGTCCTCAGCTCAATCTCACCCCAGCCAGATTCCCAAAAATGTCTGAAGCCTCCAACACCACCTAAAACAAGGGAAAGACTGAAAGAGGGGTAGTTAGCACGGGAAAAGACTGGTTTTAACCAATTGCTGTTGAAATAGCTTATTTTTGAAATTTTCACATAAAGAAAATGTGACTGTATTACAGGACCCCTCCTAGAACTTGGCCTCCATCAGGTTTCATCGGGTCTTGGAAGCTCTTCCTGTCTTTGTGCCATAGTCTTGCCCCACACTTCCCCCATGAGCCGTTCCTACGAGCACGGACTGTGACCCTTCTGAAAGATAAATTAGATTAGAATACCTATTTAAAACCCTTCAAATGCTTCCCATTCCATATAGAACAACTTATGAACCTAACCATAATGGTATAAGGCCACATATGATTGGGCCCCCAGCTACCTTTTGACATATCACCTACCACTCTCCCCTCATTACCTTCTGGGAACATCAGCTCTCTTCCACAAATATACCAAATTTGCTTCTGCCTGATGGCCACTGTTGCATTTGAAAACTCTTCCTTCTCCCAGGTTTTAGCAATTTGTTTTTTGTCATTTTTGTCATTGAAGACAGTTCAAATGTCTTCACTCCAGAGAGCTCAAATGTCATCACTGCGATTCTCTTTTACATTACTTTGTTTTCTTTTCTTTTTTTTTTTAAGATTTTGTTTATTTATTAACAGAGAGAGAGACAGCAAGAGAGGGGACACAGGCAGGGGGAGTGGGAGAGGAAGAAGCAGGCTCCTAGCAGAGGAGCCTGATGTGGGGCTGGATCCC
>NW_023242792.1:0-306 GCF_002007445.2 Ailuropoda melanoleuca
AAACAACACCGTACAGGGACCGTCTTAGCACTATCATCACCCTTTGTGAATAGGGAAACATGAGGGAAATTAGTCGCGGAAGCCTGAAGATAGTGCCCCACAGTGGTCTCTGAGACACCACACAGTCCAGGGAAATATCAATGATCATCATCTCTCGTGAGTAAGGGAGCATGAATGAAAAGGTTCAGGATTTTCGAGCACTCAGCGCCCTTCTCATTGGTAATAAAGCAGAGCGTCCAGGAAAACACCTCCAGCGAACAGCAGCCTTTTCACTGGGGACCCCGATTCCACATTGGGTGTAGGGGC
>NW_023242792.1:529-2439 GCF_002007445.2 Ailuropoda melanoleuca
AACTGCCGGCGGCAATGGAACGATAAGGCCGAGAACACGTCCGTCAGAAACAACACCGTACAGGGACCGTCTTAGCACTATCATCACCCTTCGTGAACAGGGAAACATGAGGGAAAGTGGTCGCGGAAGCCTGACGAGAGTGCCCCACAGTGGTCTCTGAGACACCACACAGTCCAGGGAAATATCAACGATCATCATCTCTCGTGAGTAAGGGAGCATGAATGAAAAGGTTCAGGATTTTCGAGGACTCAGCGCCCTTCTCATTGGTAATAAAGCAGAGCGTCCAGGAAAACACCTCCAGCGAACAGCAGCCTTTTCACTGGGGACCCCGATTCCACATTGGGTGTAGGGGCCTGGGGAGGATCCAGCCCTTAGAACCAAGAAACAAAGTGTGAGTGGAAAGCCCTTGAAGTCACGACGGCCTTATGGAAGGTGGAACAGGAATCAAGGTGCTTTGGTACCGTGAGTGAAACACGACGAACACAGCACTGAGAAAGACAATTCGGCCAAAACCCGCTTCCAACGAAATGCTTGCTCCCTGGGGAAATCCTGTCAAAACTGCTGGCGGCAATGGAATGAAAAGGCCCAAAACACGTCCGTCAGAAACAACACCGTACAGGGACCGTCTTAGCACTATCATCACCCTTCGTGAATAGGGAAACATGAGGGAAAGTGGTCGCGGAAGCCTGACGAGAGTGCCCCACAGTGGTCTCTGAGACACCACACAGTCCAGGGAAATATCAACGATCATCATCTCTCGTGAGTAAGGGAGCATGAATGAAAAGGTTCAGGATTTTCGAGGACTCAGCGCCCTTCTCATTGGTAATAAAGCAGAGCGTCCAGGAAAACACCTCCAGCGAACAGCAGCCTTTTCACTGGGGACCCCGATTCCACATTGGGTGTAGGGGCCTGGGGAGGATCCAGCCCTTAGAACCAAGAAACAAAGTGTGAGTGGAAAGCCCTTGAAGTCACGACGGCCTTATGGAAGGTGGAACAGGAATCAAGGGGCTTTGGTACCGTGAGTGAAACACGACGAACACAGCACTGAGAAAGACAATTCGGCCAAATTCCGCTTCCAATGAAATGCTTGCTCCCTGGGGAAATCCTGTCAAAACTGCTGGCGGCAATGGAAGAAGAGGCCCAAAACACGTCCATCAGAAACAACACCATACAGGGACCGTCTTAGCACTATCATCACCCTTCGTGAATAGGGAAACATGAGGGAAAGTGGTCGCGGAAGCCTGACGAGAGTGCCCCATAGTGGTCTCTGAGACACCACACAGTCCAGGGAAATATCAACGATCATCATCTCTCGTGAGTAAGGGAGCATGAATGAAAAGGTTCAGGATTTTCGAGCACTCAGCGCCCTTCTCATTGGTAATAATGCAGAGCGTCCAGGAAAACACCTCCAGCGAACAGCAGCCTTTTCACTGGGGACCCCGATTCCACATTGGGTGTAGGGGCCTGGGGAGGATCCAGCCCTTAGAACCAAGAAACAAAGTGTGAGGGGAAAGCCCTTGAAGTCACGACGGCCTTATGGAAGGTGGAACAGGAATCAAGGTGCTTTGGTACCGTGAGTGAAACACGACGAACACAGCACTGAGAAACACAATTCGGCCAAAACCCGCTTCCAACGAAATGCTTGCTCCCTGGGGAAATCCTGTCAAAACTGCTGGCGGCAATGGAACGAAAAGGCCCAAATCACGTCCGTCAGAAACAACACCATACAGGGACCGTCTTAGCACTATCATCACCCTTCGTGAATAGGGAATCATGAGGGAAAGTAGTCGCGGAAGCCTGACGAGAGTGCCCCACAGTGGTCTCTGAGACAACACAGTCCTGGGAAATATCAACGATCATCATCTCTCGTGAGTAAGGGAGCATGAATGAAAAGGTTCAGGATTTTCGAG
>NW_023242792.1:2635-2822 GCF_002007445.2 Ailuropoda melanoleuca
AGGTGGAACAGAAATCAAGGTGCTTTGGTACCGTGAGTGAAACACGACGAACACAGCACTGAGAAAGACAATTCGGCCAAACCCGCTTCCAACGAAATACTTGCTCCCTGGGGAAGTCCTGTCAAAATGCTGGCGGCAATGGAACGAAAAGGCCCAAAACACGTCCGTCAGAAACAACACCGTACAG
>NW_023242793.1:0-292 GCF_002007445.2 Ailuropoda melanoleuca
CCCGATTCCACATTGGGTGTAGGGGCTTGGGGAGGATCCAGCCCATAGAACAAAGAAACAAAGTGTGAGGGAAAGCCGTAGAAGTCACGACGGCCTTATGGAAGGTGGAAAAGGAATCAAGGTGCTTTGGTACCGTGAGTGAAACACGACGAACACAGCACTGAGAAAGNCAATTCGGCCAAAACCCGCTTCCAACGAAATGTTAGATCCCTGGGGAAATCCTGTCAAATCTGCTGGCGGCAATGGAACGAAAAGGCCCAAAACACGTCCGTCAGAAACAAAAACGTACAGG
>NW_023242793.1:307-1085 GCF_002007445.2 Ailuropoda melanoleuca
TTCGTGAATAGGGAAACATGAGGGAATGTTGTCGCGGAAGCCTGACGAGAGAGCCCTAGTAGTGGTCTCTGAGACGCCACACAGTCCAGGGAACTATCAACGATCATCATCTCTCGTGAGTAAAGGAGCATGAATGAAAGGGTCAGGATTTTTGAGGACTCAGCGCCCTTCTCATTGGTAATAAACCAGAGCGTCCAGGAAAACACCTCCAGCGAACAGCAGCCTTTTCACTGGGGACCCCGATTCCACATTGGGTGTAGGGGCCTGGGGAGGATCCAGCCCTTAGAACCAAGAAACAAAGTGTGAGGGGAAAGCCCTTAACGTAATGACGGCTTTATGAAAGGTGGAACAGGAATCAACGTGCTTTGGTACCGTGAGTGAAACAGGATGAACACAGCACTGAGAAAGACAATTCGGCCAAAACCCGGTGCCAACGAAATGTTTGCTCCCTGGGGAAAACCTGTGAAAACTGCTTTCGGCAATGGAACGAAAAGGCCCAAAACACGTCCGTCAGAAACAACACCATACAGGGACCGTCTTAGCACTATCATCATCCTTCGTGAATAGGGAAACATGAGGGAAAGTGGTCGTGGAAGCCTGACGAGAGTGCCCCTTAGTGATCTCTGAGACCCAACACAGTCCAGGGAAATATGAACAATCATCATCTCTCGTGAGTAAGGGAGCATGAATGAAAAGGTTCAGGATTATTGACGACTCAGCGCCCTTCTCATTGGTAATAAAGCAGAGCGTCCAGGAAAACACCTCCAGCGAACAGCAG
>NW_023242794.1:0-1486 GCF_002007445.2 Ailuropoda melanoleuca
GGCTCGATCCCACAACGCCGGGATCACGCCCCGAGCCGAAGGCAGATGCCTAACCGCTGTGCCACCCAGGCGCCCCCTTAGTAACATTTTCTTTCTTTCTTTCTTTTTTTTAATCCAGTTTCTCCCCAGAGGTTTCTTTTTTTCTTTCTTTTCTTTTTTTTTTTTGGATTTTATTTATTTATTTGAGAGAGAGAGAGAGACAGCGAGAGAGGGAACACAGCAGGGGAGTGGGAGGAAGATGCAGGCTCCCAGCAGAGGAGCCCGACGTGGGGCTTGATCCTAGAACCTTGGGATCACGCCCTGAGCCGAAGGCAGACGCTTAACGATTGAGCCACCCAGGCCCCCCAAGCCACCCAGGCGCCCCTCTTAGTAACATTTTCTTTCCCTAGCTTGTTGTGCAAACAGCGTATAGAATTCCTAGAACACACACCATACGAATTAATCCACGGTTAGCGTGATCGCTAAGGCTTCTGGTCATCGATGGGCTATCAGGAGTCAGGTTTTGGGGAAGTCAACAGTTACATGTGGGTGTTCAGTGTGTGTGGGTTCGCTGCCCCGAACCACCAGTGTGAATCAAGGGTCAGCTGCACGGTCTTACCTGTGTTAATTTTGCGATTCTTGCTTTCTCGTGCTTTTTGCTTTGATAAAACTTTGCCTGACCTGCTTTGACTGTTCATGTGCGTGTCTCTCTCTTTTTTAATCACAGCGTTATTTGGATAGAAATCACACACTGTTACGCTGGAAGTGCACAGCTCGGGGCTGTACGTTCAGAGCTGTGCAAGCATCACCGCTGCCTTTGTTTGAAACGAAGAAAGTGTGAAGGCTTTGGTTTGACACCTCTGTGAGGTTCTCGTGTTTTAACCGGAGAGTCAGCCTGTATCTCCACTCCAGGTGGGGGCCCGCTTTTTCTGTAAAAGCCTGGACTGTCTCTTTTTAGCTCTCTGGGGCTAGGGGTCTCTTTCTAGCTGCTCCGCTCTGCCACTGTAGTGAAAGAGTGCCCCAGATCCCAGGCAGATGAATGAGCAGAGCTGTGTGCCAATAAAGCTTTATTTATAAGCTCCATTTAGCCACTGATCCATGACCCGTGTGTTTAATTTCCGGGACCTAATCTTGTGTTATGCTTTAAAATAGTCATCCCTGGGGCGCCTGGGTGGCTCAGTTGAGCATCCGGCTCTTGATTTCAGCTCAGGTCATGACCTCAGGGTTGTGGGATCGAGCCCCGAGTCTGGCTCCGCGTTCAGCAGGGAGTCTGCTTGGGATTCTCCCTCTCCCTCTCCCCCTGCTCATGCTCTCCCTCAAAAATAAATAAAACCTTCAAAATAAAAACCGTATTTTTGTAGTGCTTTATCTCACACCATACATGGAGATTAAACTCAAATTTATCTAGTGTTTAATATATAAAAAAAAAGGGGGGCGGCGCCTGGGTGGCTCAGTCGTTAAGCGTCTGCCTTCGGCTCAGGGCGTGATCCCAGAGTCCTGGGATCGA
>NW_023242795.1:0-1487 GCF_002007445.2 Ailuropoda melanoleuca
AAATTTCTACATTTATTCAACAATTATTTATTAAGCACCTCAAATGTCCCAACAACTGTACTAAACTCTGAGAATGCAGTGGTGAAAAGTAAAATCATTCTTGACTACTCTGGAAAGAGTCTATTGGTAAAGTGAATGGAAGCAAGTAGATAAAAAATCATTCTCAACTAGGGTGTCACGATAGTTCAGCTCTCTTTCTGGCTCTATATTTCATTTGTCCTGTGCCTTTGACCAAGTCATTTCCTTTCTCTGGAGCAAATTTCCATGCTCTGGAAAACAAATGAGATGGGCTAATCTATTAACTTGTAATAGGCATTTGGTTCTAAAAAATTCCTCGTGATTCTATTTGACACCTTCTAAAATCTCTTTCTATAATTAACATTCATACCTACAAGAAGATAACCTGGCTATCAAGAATACTTTGGGTACAACACTGAAAGAAGTTTGTGAGTTTTATTGCCCCTGAAATCCATAACTTTTACTTAAGTCCACTAACATAATCATCATTATAATTAATATTATTACATTTTCCAGGTGCTGGAATTTGTGCAGCTTAATGGGAACATATACCAGAAAAAATAAAATTGATAAAAATATCCGAAATATATGTTAAAAACTGTGGAAAGTTGTGGGGATGATGGATAGTCATTTAACTAAATTTGTTTTTAACTTAAACCTTTAGAGAATCATTAGTGTTCTGTATTACTATTGGATGAAGACATCTGTTATTAACCTAGATATATCTCTTTATCCTCTGGGTGCTTAGATTTTTCTAGGTGAGTCTTATCAAAATATAAAAGTATGGTCTTAGAATAAAAAAAATTGTACCATGCCATGAATTTTAATTTTGGTTCCCTAAGATGAGAAGTCCTATATAATTTTGTAAGCCATAAATTATCATGAGAATATGAGATTATATGAAGGACAGGATTCATTTTAATAGATTGTTTTTGAAAAGTTAACAAGATTTAATCTGTATTAACAATAAAGATTTGGTATTATTTTTTAGTAGAAGATAGAAAATTTTATTAATAATTACTCAATTTGTCTATGTCCTTTGCAGAAAAATTTAAAACATAGCAAGTGCATTATATAATTTTTGCCAAAGTCTGAATTGTCTTACTTGATATTGAAAAGCAGCTTATTCAATATGTTCATGAGTAAAACTATAGGAAGAAATAAAAATTTTTATGCAGAAATGATAATACACTGATAGTTTATTAATTCATTTCTTATTTATTTATATTTCTTTCACCACATCTTCCCCTGGTGATTACTTAGTTTGGTTACTCTGCTTTGAAGATAAACATGTATTCTATCTTTCAATATAAAAACAGTAAAATGGTGTCAGGATATGAAAATATGTGAGTAAGGACCAAAACTGTCTAAGAAAAGCTTTCACGTAAGAAATTCCATACTCATTTCATTAGATTTATACACAGAAGCCAAGATTCAATGTGTGTGTGTGTGTGTGTGTGTGTGTGTGT
>NW_023242796.1:0-1487 GCF_002007445.2 Ailuropoda melanoleuca
TATTTTATACACAAAGAAACTAAGCCTTAGCAAGGTCTCATACCAAATATGTGGCAAAGCCTTTGATTTTTAAACAAAATGTCATCCTATCGGTAAGATTCTAAAGATAGTACATTTTTAGTAAAACTTCAGATCAGGCCCTGAGGATTTAACAGCAACAACAAAATTAAGAAAAATGACTTTTCCCACTAGCAATACCTAATTTGCTAAAAGCTCAGTTGCCTTATTTCAATTGTTTTCAATCGTAGTGCACATCTTATACTCTAATTTGGGAGTCTTTTCCCGGAAGAGAGAGTACGTGTGAAGACTCTGCTGTTGCTCATTAGGCTCTGAAGACAAACCTGTAAATCTGTGAACACCTGCACAGCGTCAGTGATTTGTGTCATTTAAGTCTTTTACTGCTGTTGTCTTACTGAAGGTATCAAGTAAGCCACTATTTACCTAAGATTCTTCTGCCAGTGACGTTAATTTTATATAAGCCTCTGATTTTGTTAAAATCAAGTCAAGAACTTCCTATCCTGAAACCAGTATGCAACGTGAACAGGGGAAATGCAGCAAAACAAAGTAATTTTGCCTCATCTTAAACCCACCATGTAAAAGTGCTCCAGCCGAATTCCATATACTATCTGTAAGGCTCTCATGTAGATCATGTGCAAGACTTCGGGCTACAACAGAGAAACAACTTGTAATACTCCGATGCATGACTCTACAGCGAAATCACCATCATCATTACCATCCGATATCGTAGACAACGGATGCAAAGAAAAGAGTAGCAAAATGACAATATTTCTCTTGAAATATTTCCGAAATTTTCCAAATTTTAAAACACCTATATACTTCTCCGTTTGCTCAGATGTAATAAGTGGTCAATAAGATCAGTTGTTTCAGCTTCTATACAGAATGAGAACAAGTATATCTAAATCCAACCCAAGCAATCCATCCACATTAGGGAAGACGGGTTAGTCTTTCAAAACAGATGGCAGGCATGGGGCAAACACAACAGCACACTGAGGGTGTATTCTTTAAGAGAAAAGACCATGGGCAAACTTATTTCATGCTTTAGATGTGACGGTTTCTTGAGAGGTTAAGGTTTAAGTGAACACTATGATCCTGGGAGTATAAATTTAATAGAGTAGCATGGAATTTTCAAAAGTTTTATCTTTTAATTCAGCAGCTGCCCAATATTGGCCTGTAGAAACTGTTCTGATCCATATACAAGTTCAATTATTCTGAGATTATTCCTTCCATTTTAAAGAATTAAAAAGGGACTGAGATCAAAAAGGTTGAGTTCTACATCATTAAACCAGATTTTATTCTGTTATCACTTCAAGAACAACACAGGAAAATGGAAGGAGACTTTGGGATTTTCTGTGACACATAAATAGTTCATTTTTGCATTTAATAACTAAAGAAATAAGAACGAAGCCTGTCAAAACAAGTCAATCCCCCCCTTGGGGCATAATGCAAGAAAATTAATCTGTAAGCTT
>NW_023242797.1:0-1487 GCF_002007445.2 Ailuropoda melanoleuca
AAAGATAGAGGATTTTTGAGGACTGTCCTGTGTGGAAATTGCAGGATGAGGCAGTCCCTAATCCGAGTCATTGCAGACGATGTGCCTTATCTTAGACAAACACTGATGGAGAGTAGAAAGTTTGAGAAAGGAGGCATGGAAGGCAGGAAATAGTATCAAAATTAGTAATTCGGGGGCACGTGGGTAGCATAGTCAGTTGGGCATCTGACTCTTGGTTTTGGCTCAGGTTTTGGTCTCGGGGTCATAGGATCAAGCCCCACGATGTCAGGCTCTGCTTTCAGTTTGGAGTCTGCTTGAGAGTCTCTCTCCCTCTGCCCCTACTGCTTGTGCTCTCTCTCTCTCAAAGAAAATTACAATAATAATAAAATAAATCTTTAAACAAATTAGTAACTCAGATAAACATCAAATTACAACAATTTATTCTCTTATTCAATCAACAAGAGGTGCTAGGCTTAGAACTGGGAGTTATAAGAAGTAAGATAAATGTGAATAAGACATGATTCTTACCTTTAAGTAGTTTATAGTGAAGGGGCTCCTCCACTTTTCAGGACTGACATAATAAGCACATATGTACCTGTTTCAAAGTTTTCATTTGTAAAGTGAAGATACTACTCTCTAGCCAAACCATCTAAGCAGAGTTTGGAGATAAAATGGTAGCATTATTGTGAAGGTGCTTGATAACCATTTTATATTATATGGAAATAGATTCTTCTTCTTCTACCACTATGATGACAACAGTAGTAGTAAAGAAGAAAGCAAGAATTTTAAAAGATGATAAAAATGTTGAAACATGTTTTTATAGTAGTACAGCTTAAGACTGGTTTCCTAACAAGTTGGAGGCAGTGATCTAGGTGTAACTAACAACCCATGACCAAGCCCAGGGAAAGTACCAACAGGTACCAAAGGAAACTCAAAATCCTTTCTGCTGGTTTTAGCCTGCTGAGGTATATGAAGGTACCTACATGCAGCCACGTCCTTGTACTGTTCGTGATTTCTCTCTCTCTACATCCCAGCCGGGTATATTGTTGCTGCCCTATGGTTTACTATGAACTAGCTTTTATTTATGTATTCATCAATGGTCTCTTGTGACATGGAGCTGAGACTCAAGGCCAAAGAAATACAAGTTGGACTGAAATAAGAACACACGAATGACATTTGGGTATTCTTCTGATTGAAAACATTACTTGGACAGTATTTTTTCAGTGAATTTTACGAATGAAAACAGTGACACCTCCACCCCAAAGAGAATTTCTAAGTAGTGACTACTTGCTATGTTTTAAAAATTCTGAACCTTTGAATACTGCTATCAAATCAAACTAGAAAAAACCAGAAAACTCAGGGGTGCCTGGGTGGCTCAGCCAGTTAAGCCTCCTACTTTTGGTTTCAACTCGGGTCATGATCTCATGGGTCATGAGGTGGAGCCCCGCGTGGGACTCTGTGCTCTGTGGGAAGTGTGCTTAAAGACTCTCTCCCTCTGCCCCTCCCCC
>NW_023242798.1:0-1487 GCF_002007445.2 Ailuropoda melanoleuca
TTCATGTAGATGGGACTATAGACAGTGAACTTTATAAATTATCTTAATTTGTTAGCAATTAAGAACTGATGCTTAGAATGAAGTATTAAAAACAAGAAAATAAGCTATATACTATTTAACAAGCTATATACTAAAGTATATGCTTTAATATAAAGCATTCATTTTTTCTTGAAAATCCATGTCTTTCTCCCTTAATTACAAATATAAAACTTCTCTTAAAAGGTCACTATATTAAATTTTTTCAAATAGTATGCAATTCATCATATTGCCTATGTCAATGAAATTATCTTTAAGTTACATTACCTTTAAGTTAAATTAACATGATAAAAATATATTTTTTAAAGATTTTATTTATTTGAGAGTGAGTGAGCACACAGGAGCAGGAAGAGAAGCAGAGAGAGAGGGACAAGCAGACTCCTCAGTGAGCATAGAGCCTGATGCAGGGCTCGACCTCACCACCCTGAGATCATGACCTGAGCCTCAATCAATAGTCGGAAGCTCAACTGACTGAGCCACCCAGGTGCCCAGATAAAAAAATATTTTTAAATAATTGTACAATTTAAACAAAACTATCCTGATCCAAATAAAAATGATTACCTTTTCTAACCAAATTTATCCATAAGGAATGTTTGATCAGTATTATCTCTAAATAATTATCTGCAAAATGTATAAAACTAATCCTGCAAATAAAAATGAAGGTATAAAATGACAAAAAATATTGATTTTTATGTAGTATCTTACTAGAAGACTTGGAAAATCTGCTTAGAGAAGGGAAGAATTATATGAAGTATTTCATTTCTTATGTCTGACAGTTTAAAAATCTAGAGGTAGGCAAAAGAAATCAACTTGCAGCCCACAGCATTCCTCTGAGAGTAGTATGGAGGAAGGTGGGAGCAATGACTAGGGACAAACTTAAGGGGTTTTAACTCTATTACTCTGCTCTGTTACTAACTAGTGTGATTTTTATTAGATCTCATTCCTGTGTTTTTCATGAATAAAGACAAAACATCCTTTCCAAGTAAAGGGAACTACACATATTTAACCTGTTGTACTTAACCCTCCTCCTTACGTTAGTTTTTGTTTTTGTTTTTTTTTTAATGGCCGTTTGAAAAGAAGCTATTGGAAGGCAGGAGTAAGAACACAGGTTTTGAAGTCAAACTCTCGGTTTGAATTTCATCTCTGCTACTATACTAGCTAAGTGGCTTTCAGCAAGATACCCTGTCTACACATCAGTGTTTTCTCCCCATATGAGAATAATGCTACCATTTTTATAGTGGTGTTGTGATAATTAATCAGTACATCAAGTTACTAGCATATAGGAAGTGCTAAAAAAGTCCTAACGTTATTACTAGTACTCAAAAAGACGCTTTATAAATCTAGTACATAGAGCATTCAGACTCTGTTAGAATATACATGTGTGGGGGCGCCTGGGTGGCACAGCGGTTAAGCGTCTGCCTTCGGCTCAGGGCGTGATCCTGGCATTATGG
>NW_023242799.1:0-1487 GCF_002007445.2 Ailuropoda melanoleuca
GCATTCAGTTATGTTCATTGTCTTATTCAGTATCTGAATAAAATTTTGACAAGTGGAAAGCAAATGCATTTTCTTATCTACCTTATTCTACTCATTCTATACCTGACACCTGAAAATAAGTTCAACCTTTTTAATAATAAAAAAGCAAATTAAAAAGAGATACTTTTTAAAATATTTTCAAATTAGAAAAATTAGAAATAGATAATCCCAGATATTGGTGATGATTCCAAAATATAACCACTTTATTTTTTTATCGATGGTATAAATTTCTTGTGTGTATTTGTAATATATTTGAAAATCCTTAAGAATAAACTCTCTGCTTGACACAGAAAATTCACTTCTATGACTGCGTCCTATGAAAAAAAGATTGTGTTCAAGCATTTAGCTTTCAAAATGATTGGTATAGCAATGTCAATAATATAAAATTAGAAAGGAAAAATGGGAAGCGTAAGAATTGAAAGGGAAGAAATAAAGCTGTCATTATTTGCCAGTAATATGATCAGCTACATAGATAACCCCAGAGGTGAACAGGCAAGTTTTAGATCCAATGGAACAATTGACCAAGCTTGCTTAATACAAGATCAGCTAACAAAAATCAATGTCCTCCTTCTATGGCAATAGTAATAATCATAACTAGCCAGAAAATAGGGTAGACAATGGTATGGCACTTACAACAGCAAAATAACCTGCAACAAAATGATGAGTCAAATATTTATGGGAGAGTGATTTGAAGAAATGTAAATATATTGTGACTCACCCTCATATAATAAAAGACTCTACAGTTATAGTACAGGTATAATACTGGGCAGAATAAACCAAGAAACAGAACAGAGGACTCAGAAATACACCCATATACATGGGAAGTGCTATGTAAAGGTGACAGGACAAACCAATGAGGAATGAAATTGTTTAGAAGTTAGTATTGGAAAAATTGGTATACTATAAGGGAGGGAAAGTTTGAATCCCTTTCTTATATCACATACAAATGTGTACTCCACATGTTTTAAAGACCCAGGTGTTAAAGAAGGAAACTATGAAATTAAAAAAAGAAAATGTAGGAGAATAAGCTAGCAACCTTGAAGTGAAAAAATGACTTCTTACAGAAGAGTGCAAAGGTACAAATCTTAAGGGAAAAAATAGTTGCTTTAACTATATCAAATTAAGGATCTCTGTTCAGTGAAGGACATCTGAAACAAAATTAATAGATGGTTATAGATAAGGAAGAGTTATTAGTAACATCTAAGAACAACAAAAGGAAAATACATAAAATACACAAAGAATTGTCCACAAATCAAGAAGACCGTAAACTCAGTCAAAAAATGGGCAAAGGATATGAACTGGCAATTCACAAAAGGAGGAAATTAAATGGTTGACAAGAATATGAAGAGATGTTTAGATGCACAGTAATCAAAACATACAAATTATAGTAATGGTAAAATGTTGGGGTTAATGTAGAGCATGAAATCAGCCATAATACCTGGCTTGCT
>NW_023242800.1:0-1487 GCF_002007445.2 Ailuropoda melanoleuca
GTAGGGATGAGCAGCTGGGACTCCAGCAATTGAATAGGTTACTGGAACTGCTTTTGTGTGATTCTGTTGAAACGCCTTCCTTTGCTCCCATAATTCTCCAAATATTGTCAGGACCAGAGGGAAACCGGACATCTGAAAAGGACCTAATTAACATGGTGCATAATTCAAGGAATGAATGGATGAAAGAGTGAGTGAATAGTGGATGCCCAGATCTGAAATACAGCCTCTGGATGGTGGTGAGTGCTCTCGAAGAAGCAGTCATGACTTTCTGTCCTGCTACTACACACAGCCTGGGGGTGATGCCTTGTTGAAATCCAAAATATAAAGCTGACCTTTTGAATTTTTAACTTGTTTTGAGTAAGATTAATAAAGCATGGGTTCCTTGTAGAATGCATCAATGCATCTAGATAAAACCCATCTATTTTTACTTAAAGGCTGGAATTATGACACATGCGAGAAGAATTAAATGTAATTAACAGATCATTGGATTTGAAGTAATTTTTAATGGTAATAATTTGCAGAAAATAGGATGTGGCTAATAATGTTATATTGATGGTACATAAGAGTTATCACAAGTAATTGCTTATCCACTTGAAAGCCAACATTCTTCCAGGCGAATAAGTTTCTGTTATTCTTGTTTATTTGGATTGGATTTAAAAATGGCCTTTGGTTAGGTAATACAAGTACATATAAGAAATTTCAACAGATCAACCTTCTTACCCTTGACCACGTTACTTGATTTTTCCCCCTTTGGAGGCAATCACAGCTTCTTTTGTATCCTTTAGTATAGCTATATATCTGTAAATCTACCCTTAGATATACCTAACCATACAGTTTACTACTATTAAAAAAACATCACTGGAAGATGACTACAAATCTAGTTTTCCACAGGAAAATAGAAGGAAAACATTTAAAAACAATTTAAGTAGATTTAAAAATGTGGCTATGAATAAAAACACATGCAACTAGAATATGTATTATTATTTAGTCTCGTTAACTGGGAAGGACAGCTGGATGGGAGTTTAAGCTGACTTAGGTTAGAGAACTCAACTTTTGTTGTGTCATGACTGTATGCCTTGGTGTCTCACCTGTAAAATGGGTGTAAACATTAGGATTCCTGAGACAATCCAGCTAACCTATTTAGCACAATGCTTGCCACATTTTAGGAAAGAAAAACTGACCGGGAAGAAGGAAGACAGCAATTGTGTGTGTGTGTGTGTGTGTGTGTGTGTGTGTGTGTGTGTTTTAAGCCCAGAGAGCTGTGGGGGGAAAAAAAAAAACTCCGTCTTTATAATTATCTTGGGCATTGCTTTCAAAAAAGGATATTTTTAAGCTTAGGAAATAGAGCATTGAAAGCTCACTCATTTGCAAATTTGGAACTTGGGATTTAACGCTTGGTTTAAATACATTTCTCATTTTTTTTCTCCCAGCAGTGTATTAAAGTAATGGATGAAACCATGACATTTTTAAATGACAAAATACAGAAT
>NW_023242801.1:0-1487 GCF_002007445.2 Ailuropoda melanoleuca
CACTCCCCCTGCTTGTGTTCCCTCTCTCACTGGCTGTCTCTATCTCTGTCAAATAAATAAATAAAAATAAATAAAAAATAAAAAATAAAAAAAAAATTTGAGCCTTCCGGAAGAAACACTGGATGGTTTCTATCTTGGTTGCTGACATGGGGCTCTCTGGGAACTTCACTGACCTGAGCCCCTATGGCGGGACCTTGAGGCAGACCCTCTGGATGAGATCAGAGAAGTCCTGTGTGGACCCTGGAGTCCAGTCTTGGCCTTTCATGTCTACAAAGATCATGAATCAGCTTCAGAAACAACAGCATACCCCATCATGTTCCATATCGGATTCTTGACCAATATTTGAGAAATGACTTGGGGACAGGTTTCTGTCTATTGGATCATTAGCCAGAGAAAGGCTTCGTGGATATAGAAACCAAGATATGGAAGTTTTGTATCTTAGGGACATAGGGATACTAAGATACGAGTCTGATTTTTTATATTGCACAGCTTAGGTCCAAAATATGCATGAAAATTTAAAAGCTAAAAAGTAGTAGCTTTCCTTCTTGGTTTTATCCTTGAATTTGAAGCTTATGGAAAAATATAGCTGATACAATAATATTCATTAAAACATAGACCAAAGCTTAAGAATGTAGGCTAGCTATACACCAAAAGGGGTATATATGTGCATAGAAGAATTTACTAAGAATGAGATAAACTGAAAATGTTTCTATACTGGATGGAAATGACAGGTAATGAGCGAAGGTTATCACTTATTTCCCCCTATGGCTTCAAAATAGACTCTTGAAGAAGCATTCAGTGTGAACAATAACAGTAATGAAGCAATGATCCCATCCCAGCTTTTTGATGCAGAATATGAGTTCTAGTAAGAGTACATATCCCAATTCCAGAAGAGATTTAATGGTGATAACTTAATGTCTAATTTTATTTACCCCTTGACCATTGCAAATTCTGCATGGAGGCACATCACATGGATTGCTGCATAATTTAAGAGCCAATAGTAAGAAAAAAATATGTGACATGATGTGGGGTTTGGTGCTTTAGTTGAGTGACATAGATCTGTGGTATGGAATTTCTAAAGTGAATTCAGTTAAGGGGACCCAGTTAGCGGGACTGATTTTCTTTCATTCATTCGACACTCAGCTACAATTACATGCTCAGCACTGTTCCAGACATGGCAGGAGATTTCAAAGACTTTTTTTAAAAAAATTATTTATTTGAGAGAGAGAACACAAGCAGGCAGAGTGGCAGGCAGAGGCAGAGGGAGAAGCAGCCTCCCCACCAAGCAGAGAGCCCAACGCAGGGCTGATTCCAGGGCCTTGGGACCATGACCTGAGCAGAAGGCAGACGCTAAACCAACTGAGCCACCCAGGTACCCCAAAACTTTTTTTTTAAATTTTTATGAGAGAGGGCGGCAGCGGAGGGGGAGGAAGAGACCGTCCTAAGCCGACTGCGAGCTGAGCTCAGAACCCTATGGGGGGGGGGGG
>NW_023242802.1:0-1487 GCF_002007445.2 Ailuropoda melanoleuca
CGGCGGACTCCGCCCTCCGGAGCCCCAGCCACCGTGGCCCGCGGCCTTCCCTGATGCCCGCGGCTCCTCACATCTTGGAGAGCCTGACGTCGTAGGTGACCATGTTGAAGTTGTCCCAGGCGAAGAGCTTCTTCTCCCGCGGGTTGTAGTCCACCATGCTGCTGTACTTGTAGCGGTTCTTGAAGGGGACGCTCAGCGCCTTGCTGCGGCCCGTGGCCGTGTCATAGGCGAAGTTGACCGTGGCATCCGGCGACGAGTAGCTGCTGATGGTGTACAGGCGGCCGCAGATGAGGAAGGCGTTGGCCACTGACTGCTTGCGGATGTTCGTCTCCCAGCTCTGCTCGCGGGCCAGGCTCTCCGGGTTCAGTTTGGACAGGACGATGGCGCCCTTGGCCTCCTGCGTGCTGTAGATGACCCAGAGGCCCGTCTCGTCCACAGCCAGGTCGATGTCCGTGTAGCCGCCCCACGAATACGGGAACTGCCCGTGGTAGCCGGCCCCGGGGAGCTCCTGCTCGGCCTTCACGGCCTCGGTGGCCAGCTCGTAGCGGACCAGCGTCCTGGACTCGGCGCCCTGGAAGTAGAGGCTGCCCCGGTAGACCACGGCGCCCGTGCCTTCCAGCGGCCGCGGCAGCACGTGCACCTTGGAGGGGTAACCCCGCAGGAACTGCGCGGCGCGGTCGTACTCGAACACCTGCCGGATGTCCGTGCCCACCGTGTCGATTCTCCACGTGGTCTCCCGGGTGTGCGGCGGGACGGGCTTCGGGTCTCTCATCCACACGCCGTACTTGCCCGTGATTGTTTCGGCTCTCCGCAGGGTCAGCGGCTCTCCGACCCAAACCAGCTCTCCGCATCCTGGGGAGGTAAAGACAGGCATGACCCGGAACGCTCTTCCGCCATCTCTGCGCCCCGTAGCCGCGGGGCAGAGCCGGCCAAAGCCAGAGCCCCCGAGACAGAGCGTCTGGGGTTGAGGTCAGGCTCTACCGTCCGCTGGCTGGGTCATGTTCAGGTCCCTCAGCCCCCTCGACCTTGGCTTGGTCACTTGTAGAGGGGGATCATGTTTCGGGTAGGAGGGGTGTTGTAAATGTTAAATGGACTTATACGTGTTAGGTACTGGGTAAAGAGCAAATGCCCAGAAAGGATTATGTGATCCATATGTCCTATGAATTGAACTTCTCCTGTTGGGTATCCGTTGAAAAGAGGAAGGCTGCACAGAGGACTTCAAACTATATTTCTAATATTCAGTTGAAGCCAGGCAGGAACTCACAGGTGTCCATTATACTACTCTTAATGATTTTCATGTCTGATTTACTTCGTTTTTAAAAATGAAACAGAGGCGCCTGGGTGGCTCTGCCCATTGGGCATGTCTGCCTTTGATTCAGGTCATGATCTCAGGGTTCTGGGATGGATCCTGGTGTTGGGCTCCTTGCTCAGCAGGGAGTCTGTTTCTCCCTCTCTCTCTGCCCCTTCTCCCCCCCCCCCCCCCCCCC
>NW_023242803.1:0-4219 GCF_002007445.2 Ailuropoda melanoleuca
AAATAAAAATAAAAATAAAAAAAATAAACCTATCAAAGGAACCAGTCACAGGCATTTATGGAAAAGGGAAAGGCTGTGGCCTGCTCTACTAATTTTTACTATCTGCAATGACCAAAAGTAGTAGGATTTAGACTGCTTGCTATAAATAGGGTTTCCAGGGGTCTTGCCACCCCCTTTTTGTAAGGTAGGCTCTACTCCCAAGGTGGGGCTTGAACTCAGGACCCTAAGATCAAGAGTCACTTCCTCTTATCAACTGAGCCAGAAAGGTGCCCATGGTGCAGGCCTTTAAAAGCCAAACATCCTTATTACTTCATAACTACCATTCTTCACATGGGGGTTGGGAATCTACTTCCTATAATTTTTCATGACCATTTCACTCCAAACACCAGCAATGATCAATACAGGTCATGAATTTGCCCAAGCAGGCTTCCCGCTGAGCCCGGAGCCTGATGTGGGGCTAAATCCCAGAATGCTGGGATCATGACCTGAGCCGAAGGCACACGCTTAACTACTGAGCCACCCAGGCGCCCCTCATGCTTTCCTTACATTGGTGAAATACCCAAGTATAGAAGGTTATGAGTGTTTGGGACTTTTTTTAAGTTTAATTTTTTTTAGTAATCTCTACACCCAACATGGAGATTGAACTCACAATCTCGAGATCAAGTCCAATGCTCTTCTGACTGATCCAGCCAGGTACCCCTCACTTTCCATAATTTTAAACCAGTGACAGAATCCTTGGGGGTTGTGAGTTTCTGTACAGAAACCACAAAGTTATATTTAGTTTTGTCTCAGGTGTTGAGGGGACAGGCTAACCCCAAATTCAACAGCCTCAAATCCTTTTTGGAATGAGGTAAAAAAGCATAATCAAAGCACTACCCCAAGTGTCCTCCAACTTCCTGTATGGTAGTATTAACTATTATTACTACTACAGGGTGGCAAAATCTAGTAGAAAATGGATGTTATCTGCACTTGTGCTGAGCACCGGGTGATGTATGAGGGGCCGAACTGCTATACTGTGCACCGAAAACTAATACTACGCTGTATGTTCAATGGAATTTAAATAACAACTTGAAAAAAAAAAAATGAGTGTATCTCAAGGAGGCTTCTTCCAATACTTTTGATACAATTTCCTAGAAGGAAAGTATCTACACATATTTGGGATAAAATAAGAAAGAACACATGAACTATGAGCAGCTTGGATACATGCATATATTTAATAATGAAACAATTCATCAACAACAAAAAAATTAGAAAAATTCATGAGACCTCAATGCTGCGGAAGAGAACAGGACATCAAGGCAAAAGATACAAAAACTGACCCAGAAGGCTGCCTGATAAGTGAAGCAAAGGCAAATTTGCTTAGGATAGTAGTATATGCTCTTTAACAGAAAAATGGTTGGAGAGGTACCCATTTATTTGACTGTTTGGAAGCGGACAGCCTTACTGTATGCTGCATGGAATAGAGGCAAAGAGCCAGGAAGGGAGAGAGGGGCAGGGTAAGAGCAATATGGAATCCAGGGTAAGCAGATGGAAGAGACTGAGAGAGTTACAAAGAGATGACTCTAAGGCCTTTTGTTTCCTCTGCAGTCTACAATAAACCTGTTCCAAGTCTGCACGTATGTCAGCCAAGTCCGATCACATAATGAGTAGCACTAGGCACTGTGCAGGAATAGTGGAGGGAGTGGTTTACAAAAGTAAAGGGCTAATACGGTTCCTGCTCTCAAGGAGCTTACAGCCTATATGGGAGACAGAGTCCACGCACAAAACAAATTTACAAAGTAACATAAATATAAATAAATATACATATGAATAAACAACATATGAAAGCTTAAGGGATACTGGGTCAATAATTATTTAGAAGTTCCCAGGTCAAAGAAGGCTTTCTGAAGGAAAAGTTTGGGGACTGAGTATAATGTTAGCAGAGAGTAGGGTATATGCAAAGGCCTAGAAGTGGAAGTAAATATGTCATGTCCAGTAAGCAGATTAGCTTGATTAGAGTAGAAAGTCTACATAGGTCTCGTTGAGAAGTGTGAAACAGTAGGGGGTTAACTTAGTGAAAGACACTGCAGTGTTAGGTCTGGTCCCTAAAACAAACAGGGAAAGAGGTTTTCTTTTAGGTAATGATGATAAGTAGCCACAGGTCCAGGAGCAACTCCAATGCTCTCAAAAGTTTTATAGTTACTCTGAGACAAAGAAACTAGCAATGGGATGGTAGAGAATTATTCAGCATCCTTGAGCAGTTCAAGTAGAAGGAACTGCCTTCTGCAAGAACTCTTACAAAGTGGCAAGTGAAAACAATCAATGAAATTCCTAGATACAGGATCCACCATCCAAAGGCCAGCCAACCAGGTCCCAGTAAAGTCAAGTGCTCAAGAAAAATGTCCTAGACCCTTGTTACTAATTCTTGGTGGGAAGCCAATTGTGTATGCTTAAAAAAGGATTTATTTTTGAGCTACCATGACAATCAACTTTGATCCTAACATTTTAGAAATTAAAATAGGAGGATGAGAAGAGCCCTAATCTATAGGGAAAGCTCACGTCCCTGAAGGAGGACAGGTCAGTAAGGGCCCAAATTCTTCCCTGGTCTTTTAAGAGGAAAGGCAAAACATCACACCTTGAAAAGAGGCTTTTCTCAGCCAAAGCAAGTAAGACCTCTTTCTTTAAGCCTATTGATCTGAAGCTGTTCCAGGAAGGAAAAAGAGTCCAGGCCAGATATTCAGCAGCAGCCGGAGTTGGACCCTATTTCACTAGAGCTCCGCTGGGAGGCGCTGGGTCCTACTGATGTTGAAATACACTGCTGAGGACCAATCTTGATGCCATTTGCCTGTAAAAGAAAAGAGGCAAGAGTTCCCACCTCAGTGCTAAAGTAATTGGGATAAAAGAGAGGGATAAAAAGAGAAATCAGAAATTACATTTTCTAGAAGCAGATATGGCTTTGGCAGGTAACCATGTGCCCTAGCCAAACTGTTACAGAACAATAATCTTCAACAATAAAGATGAGATGACTAGCTCAGATATAAGTACTATAGATGAATACAAGTGACTCTTGTGTCCTTTTTTTTAAGAGCGGGAGGAGGGGAAGGGGGAGAGGGAGAATTTTTAAGCAGTCTCCAAGCCCAGTGCGGAGCCCAACACAGGGCTCAATCTCACAACCCTGAGATGCTGACCTGAGCGGAAATCAAAAGTCTGATGCTTAACTGACTGAGCCACCCAGGCACCTGTCTTTTGTGCCCATTTTTAAGGTGACTGTTATATTTAGGTTTCATAGCTATGTGCAGAATCAGGATGAGATTAGGTAAGAGCAGGAGGAGGTGAGAGAGTAGATGTTGGCATATAATTCTTTTTTGTTTTGCCACAAAATCTGCTTTACAGAAATGGCCCTGTTGAGAAATTAGGAATTACATCACCCCTAAACACTGGGATAATAAAAACTGAGGTTGCAAAGAAAACCTCCCATACTGTATAAACATTTTAGATTACCAACTAATCATCTCTTTAAGCATTCTGGACCCCAGAGTTGAGGAAAAAAACAGAAATTGATGACAGATTTCTGTGTCCCTACATAAAAAAATCAAGTATGAATTGGCATAGCTTCAAATAGCATGATGTTAGAAAGGAAATGCTTACATTCTAGAGGATTTCTTATCCTCTTTAACACAAAGCAAAGTTAACTGTCAGCCCCCTCACCCTTTCTCACCTCATTGTGGACATCAAATAAACCCTGCTGGATCTTCCTATATATTTCTTTGGCTGTGTTAATGAAGGCCTAAAGGAGACATAAATCATATTATTAGGCTCAAGTTTAGATAGAGAAATTAGAAAAAGGTGTTACAAATATTATTCCTACTTGGATATCTAAGGTGAATTAGGAACCATTAAGAGACCAAAGTAAAAATACAGAAGGTCCCCCCAAAAGTCTCTGTTTCAAAAAACAAAAAAGGGATTACATGGTATTTTGATACTGACCCAAGACGTTCCTAGATTGGCACCTTTTCCAAATAAAACAACCATGTTCTGTTCTCAATTAATTACTCATGTATAGTCAATAGCAGGCTTCAGAACGACTACAGTAGAACCTATGAGACCCCCCAACCAAAATATTTACAAGTAACACTGGTGTCTAATCCACACTTACCAATTAATGTTACACAAGGTAAAAGTAAAACTCCAATGTAGGAATCAAGGACAAAAAAAAAAAAAAAAAAAAAAAAAAATTCCC
>NW_023242805.1:0-665 GCF_002007445.2 Ailuropoda melanoleuca
TCTCTCTCTCTCTCTCTCTCTCACACACACACACACACACACACACACACACACACGCAGGCACACACGGACGGACACACGGCTGCACAGTCAGATCAGAGCGTGTGGGGCTGGGCTGGCCGGCTCTGGGCCTCCTGGTGTCACCTTTCGGTCCTTCTGGCCAAATGGCCAGAGGCNGTGTCACCTTTCGGTCCTTCCGGCCAAATGGCCAGAGGCGTCGGGGAGCCCTGACACGACCTCCCCAGCGAGGGGAAGTGTTTGCAGGGCGCGCTCTCCTCAGCCTGCAGCATCCGGACTTGGGGATGCAGCACGAAAACATGTTCTTCGTTCGAGGATCTCCAACGAAATGAGCTGGGCAGGGGTTTGGCTCTGGAATGTGGGTGCCTGGTTACCCGGGTTCCAAATTCTGTTGGGCTCTGTTGTCAGGGAAGTGAGGTCACCACTGCCTGGGGTCCCCTTACCTGACTTCCTTCTCCCACAAGAGCCCCTGAGGGCCCCTCTCCCCCAGTCACCTAATTGACATATATGGACAATTCCCTAATAAGTGCAGAATACATTCTTTTCTAATGGTCATAGACTATTACCCAAATGGATGGTATGTTGGGTCATAAATCAAGTGTACACATTTTAAAAGCCTGAAATTAACTAGATTCTATTCTTAGACC
>NW_023242806.1:0-1487 GCF_002007445.2 Ailuropoda melanoleuca
GAGACAAACCAAGAAAGAGACTCTTAAGGATAGAGAACAAACTGATGGTTACCAGAGGGAAGTTGGATGGGTGTGAGTGAAATAGATGATGGAGATAAAGGGGTGCACTTGTGATGAGCACTGGGTGATATATGGAATTGTTGAATCACTAAATTTTACACCTGAAACTAATACAATACTGTAGGTTAACTATACTAGAATTAAAATAAATTTTTTAAAAAAAATGTGTGTAAGCAAAAAATAAAAGTGAGGCATTCCTATTTATCTTCTATTTTATATACAGATACTCCCCTAAGATAACAAGGGATACCATGTTTAAATTTAATGGAATCCCCAGGTATTATGTAATTTGAGCCCGGGATTAATTAAAGATAGATGCTAAAGTTGCCAATTAGTACATTTCAGTGGATGTTAAAGATAATTCAGAACCTATTTTGTAGAGACACAAAAGCCATTTTGTGCCCCCTTATCTTTTTAATTAATAAATTATTCTACTAAATTTTAGAGTGCCAATTGGAAAAACCATGCATCTTTGTTTCAGACTTTTTGTTTCTGTCTCCTGGAGGCAGGTTTCTTTCTTTTTTCCTCTTTGTTACAATAAGAAGTATACATTTGGTCTTTGTTTCTGATTCCTAGCACACACGTCCTAAAATCCTTTGAATCTCCAGAATTATAAGAGGGTCTTTTGTATGATAATGAGATAATTGGTGGTTAGGGGCCCCTAGATAGCTTCAGGATAAGGGCTGGGTGCCAAAAAGACCAAAGTATGATTAGAAGGTTGAAACTTTGAGTCCCACCCCATGACTTCCATGTAGGAGAGAGGTTGGAGGTTGAGCTAATCACCAATGATTTAGTCAATCATACCTACTTAATAAAACTGCCACAAAAACCTCTAAATGATAGAATTCAGAGAGTTTCTAGCATGGTAAACATATGAAGGTGCTGGGAAGGTGATGTGCCTAGAGAGGGTATGGAAGCTCTATGCCCTTTCCCTTTATACCTTGCCCTATGCATCTCATCCATTTTGATGTTCTTGAGTTGTATTCTTTATAGTAAACTAACTATAATAAGTAAAATGTTTTCATGAGTCTTGTCAGCCACTATAGAAAATTATCAAATCTGAGGATGGGATTATGGAAACTACAATGCATATCTGGTTGTTCAAAAGTACACACGGCAACCTGGGACTTATGACTGGCATCAGGAATAGAAGTCTTGTGGAATTGAGCCCTTAACCTGAGGGTTCTGCACTAATTCTTTTTAGTTAGTATCAGAATTGAATTATGGGACACCTAGTTGATGTCAGAATTGGTTGGTGTGTGAAAAAATCCTCCCTTATTTGGTGTCAGAAGTGTCATGAAGTAAAAACCGTTCCCTTCCCTCCCTCCCTCTCTTCTTTCCTTCTTTCTTTATTTCCTTTTTTCTTTCTTTCTTTCTTTCTTTCTTTCTTTCTTTCTTTCTTTCTTTCTTTCTCCTTCCTTCCTTCC
>NW_023242807.1:0-1488 GCF_002007445.2 Ailuropoda melanoleuca
AAAAAAAAAAAAAACTTAAAAAAAAAAAAAAAAGAAATACAGATTTATAACTGTTAGGTCAAAAAAAAAAAAAACCTGTCTGTGGGTTTTGTCATCGCTTTAAGATAACCATCCTTTCTGTTTACATATTTATTTCTTGATTCTTTAATAAAATTGTTCCCTTGTTCTTACATTTGTATATTCAGCACTTAATACAGCAATCTCTTATGCAAACCAGAGACACATAAAAGATCTCCAGTGCACGTTTTTACCAGTATTTGAAAGCTTGTGAAAAAGGGGGGGGGGGGCAAAATTTCATGCATTAAGAATATCGTAAGTAAAACAAAAAGAAGTACAAAAATGTAAACCATACAAACTCAGTCTCTCAGTGGAACACTTAGTAAACTAATATGCTTTCCTCTTAAATATTGATATTCCATTCAGTGTTTGGTTGGTTGCTAAGCTTAAGGATAAACACAAAGAAAAATGTGAAGACAGCAAGGCTGGCCAAACATGGCTGATTCAGTAGCAAAACAGACATTAAATCACAGTGGCATGTGAATCCGTTTATTCAAATTACTGTTAACAAAATATTCTTAGACTAATTTTAGGAAATTAAGAGTCATTTGGCCATGCAAGGACCCTGGGAGCTGACAGGACTTTCTTGTGCTATGAAGCCTATGTGTATATTTTCCAAAAGGCATTATTCCCCTCAAGCTCTTCCAAAGTGAGTACTGTCCATTCCTAGATAAAACAAGGAGAAGGAGAGGGAGGAGAGAAAGGGGAAGAAGGAGAAAAAGAAGGAAGGAAGGAGGGTGGGAGGGAGGAAGGAAGGAAAGGAAGGAAGCCAGGCAGACGAAGAAAAGCGACAATATATTTGTTCAAGAGGCATTATTTCCATTCCTTTCCTTTTCTCTCTCATCATAAAGAAGTTGAGTAATTTTAACAGTTGAAAGTACCCCTTTAATCCCCCCAAAAATATGTAATATTTTATGGCATAGATTGAAATACAGTACAAATATGATGGCTACATTGTGTACTAAGTAAAATACAATTGGAAGGAACAAAACCAAAAGGACATATTCCAAAGCTTTAATCATACTTCGTCAATCATTTGAACTTATTAACCATAAAAATTATAATAGCCATTGAACCCTTTTTATGAACTAAGCATGAGGATTTCAAACTCATATTATCTGATTTAATTCTCTCACCAATCCTCTGAAGTAACTAATATTGTATCTCCATTTTATTTGTGAGGAAAAGGTGCAGGAAGTTTCAGTAAGCAGCCCAGATAAAGGAAGGGACAGAGCCAATGCTAAAAGTCATCCGTTCAGCTTACAGTTGAAGGTATATATAATATACTTTATATATATATAAATATATATACTTTATATATATATACTTTATAAATATATATTTATATATAAATATATACTTTATATATAAATATATACTTTATATATATTTATATATATATATATATAACTTGATTTCTAGGAAAATCAT